>NC_054467.1:57463762-57646262 GCF_017639515.1 Carcharodon carcharias | reverse complement strand
CCTGATTATCCGATCTTCGACCGATGTGTGATAGGAAAGGGGTCCTATCACTGCACTAACCTCAACTGATAGCCATTTGGGCCCATCTCTGATGTTCTTCGCAAAAGCTGTGTCTCCAACAGTGAAGTTTCTTTCACGACTGTGATCATTGTGTCCATTTTTCTGGGCCTCCTGATTTCTCTCTACTCTCCCTCCTAAATTCAGTTTTATGAGGCTCAAGCATGTCCTGAGATGTCTCTTCATCAATAGCTCTGCAGGGGCAAAACCGGTGGTCATGTGTGGCGTAGTCCTATAGTTGAACAAGTGAACAGAAAGCATGACAAGATCGTCAAGTTGTAATAGAGTCACCATTGAGATTTTCCTTCCGACCTTGAAGGTCTGGACTGCTCTCTCGGCCAACCCATTGGATGCATGGTGGTATGGCGAGGTCTTAACATGTGTTATTCCATTGAGACTTGTAAATCTTATGAATTCCTCGCCAAAGAATGCCGGTCCACTATCATTTCCGGTAATCTGTGTATTGCAAAACTCTGACACAATCTGCCTATGGTGGTGGCAGATGTGGGTGATTTTACTTCGTATACATCCATCCACTTTGAGTGAGTGTCTATAATCAAGGGGAAAATTGTGCCCAAAAAAGGTTCCACGCAATTTACATGGATGTGGACTCATGGCCTTCCTAGCCATTCCCAGGGATGCAAAGGAGCAGAAGGGGGCAATTTCAGTACCTGTTGACACTATATGCAGCTCTTGACTAGGTTTTTGATTTCTGTCTCCATTCCAAGCCACCATGAGTAGCTGCGCACCAACATTTTCATTCTAGAGATGCCAGGGTGAGCACCATGCATCTTGGTCAATAATGTCTTTCTTCCTCTTGGAGGCACAATGGCTCTCACTCCCCACAGCATGATAACATCTTGGCAGGTGAGCTTGTATCTCCTAGGGCTTCATTTCATCAGACTTTGGCTTGTTATTCCATCCATGTGAGACAAAACTGGATCGAGGTCTGTCCATTCTCTTATTTGTTTGGCATGTACTGGTGACGAATCTAGAAAGTTTAATAACGAGACAAGTTCTTGAGGAATTGTGACATTCATATTGCTGTCTTTTAGAGGTAATCAGCTCAATACTTCGGCATTTGCAAACTGGCTTCTGGGCCGGTGGATATAAGTATATTCGTAAGCAGCTAGAATCAATGCCCACCATTGGGTGTGTGCAGAGGCTATTGGGGGTATTGCCTTATCTTCCCCAAACAAGCCTAGTAGGAGCTTGTGGTCAGATACAATGGTAAAGTGGAGGCCAGGGATGTATTGGCGGAACTTTTTAATGCCAGATATGGTGAATAGTCCTTCCTTCTCGATTTGAGAGTATTTTCGCTCAGCCACGGTGATTGTTCTTGAGACATAACAAATGGGCCGCTCAGAACCATCCACCATCCAGTGGGAGAGTACTGCCCCTAATCCATAAGGGGACGCATCACAGGTCAAAATTAATTCTTTTTTGGAGTCGAAATGTACTAACAGGGCCGAAGACTACAGTAACTGCTTTACTGTTGTAAAAGCCTGTTGTTGTGGAGCTTGCTCTTTCTTGAGTAATCCATATAATGGGGCCAATACTGTTGACAAATTTGGGAGAAAATGACCATAATAGTTAACAATTCCCAACAAAGATATGAGTTCTGTGGCATTTTTCAGTGCTGGCGCCTCACGAATAGCTCTCACTTTGTCTTCTACTTAGTGAAGGCCCAGCGAGTTGACCCTATGACCCAGGTAAATCGCTTCTTTTGCTTGGAAGAAAAATTTTTCTCTTTTCAAATGTACTCCGGCTTGTGAGAAATGCTTCAACATCTCTTCCAAGTTAGCCAGATGTTCTTCATCAGTTAGTCCTGTTACTAGGACATCATCGAGATAAACCACAACATGGGGCAGACATTGGAGTAAATTTTCCATGGTATGCTGGAAAATGGCACAAGCCGATGAGACTCCGAAGGGTAACCGAGTGTATTGGTATAAACCCCTGTGTGTTTGTTGATAGTCACCAAGTCCTGAGAATTCTCTTTCAGTTAAACTTGCTGGTAAGTGTGGCTCATGTCGAGCTTCGTATATACGGAACCCCCCTACCAGCTTGGAGTACAATTCATCAATTTTTGATGTAGAATGTCTGTCTAGCCTGGCCACCTTGTTAACGGTCAACTTGTAGTCCCAGCATATTTGCACATTCTGGTCAGGGTTTAATACTGGAGCTATGGGTGCTACCCATTTGGAAAATTGTACAGGTTGTAAGACTCCCAACCTTTCCAGTCTGTCTAATTCGATATCAACTTTTTCTCACAACGCAAAGGATACGGACTTTGCCTTCATGAATTTGGGGGTTGCCTCAGGATCCATGTGGATTTTAGCTTGGAGCCCCTGAATCTTTCCAAGCTCCTCCCTAAAAACAAGGCATATTTCTGTAGTAATTCTTGCAGACCTTTCATTCTGAGTTGAAAAATCTCGGCCCACTCCAACTTTATTGCCTTAAGCCAGTTCCAATCAAGTAGACTTGTCCCTCCCCTGCTACCACTGTTAGGGGTAGATTAATAGACTGGTTTCCATACTGCACTGGGATCTTGCATATACCTCTTACTCGTATGTCTTCCCTAGTACACATCTTTAATTTAGCATCTGAGTTTTCCAGATTTAATGGTTAGTCTCCTTCATTTAGATGTTTGAACATATGCTCTCCTGTAACTGTCAGGATGCCGCTGTATCCATCTCCATTCGACTGGGTTTCTCATTGACTCTCACTGTCATATTGATTAGCTCAGTTTTACCCATTTTTAAATTGTATAGTGAGTAACTATCTGACTGTTTCTTCTGGTTCCTCCATTATGTGAATTTCATGATTTCTACATTTTTGATTGACGTTTTGTCTTAATCTGTCTTTAAAATGTGACATAATGTGTGTTTTATGATGGCAGAAGAAACATTCAATTGTTTTAAGTTGTGGTTTGTTTGTAGACTGTCTGGTTCCGTTTTTGCTCTTACTGTTAAAGGCTTTGTCAGTTAAACTCTGCTTTTCGGCTGGTCTGTTGATGGTAGCTGTTTCCCGCCTATCCGCGGAGCTCTGCGCTTTCACAGCACTTCTAATCAGGGCTTCCCTCCTGATGTGAAGGCTTCCTAATTGCTGCTTATACTCCCTTGATAGCTTCTGAACACCTGACTGCACTCTCCATTGCGAGCTCCAACTCCAGCACCTTGCTGAAGTCTAAATATGTTTCTAACAACATACTTTTTTGAATGGTGTCTTCATTAATCCCAGACTAATTGGTCTCTTACACGTCTCTTAACATCAACGTCCCGAACACTCAGTGCTCTGTCAATTGTTTTAAGGCTGCTACATAGCAAACGACTGTCTCTCCAGGGGCGCAACACATCAAATTGAATTTAAAACGCTGCGTTGTTACCAAGGATTTTGGCTGAAAGTGCCTTTTCACTAGATTTACCAACTCATCAAAGCTCTTGGAATCAGGGGTGTTGGGTGCCATTAGACTACAAATTAGGCCGTATGTTTTACTGCCACATGTCAATAAGACGCCGCTTCTCCTCCCCTGATATGTCATTGACCATGAAGAAGAATGTGAGGCGTGCAATATAATGTCAGTCGGTGACCTGATCAAATAGTTCGACATGGCCAAACTGTGGCATACTGTGGAGATGACTACGATGAAGGCGGTACTTACAAGCATCTGAAAAGTATGGCTGATTTGCTTCAGTTTGATTTCAGCAGTTTGCTGTGACATCATCGACTGGTTGCGTTTTGCCTCACCGCCAGTTGTTATGTTCTTACTATGAGTTCGCTCTGCTCAGCGAACACTGTTACACACCCATCTACCAAGATGCTGGTTGGTAAACTAAACAATTTGGCCAAAGAGACAGTTGTGAGGTAAAATTCAGGCTGTTTATTCTACAGATAACAGAGCAAAAACACGTGCGTGCTTCTTGAACCAGAATCCATTCTAAACGACCAATTAAAATTGTAGCCCGTGCTTCATGGCAATTGGGTAACACAGTCACATGGTCAATCTGCTCACATTCTCTTAAAGGTGTATTGCACCTCAGGTTACCACACATACACAGTGGGTGAGTGAGTAAACACCCTGAAACTAGGAGTGAGCAGGGCATAAACACTCTCAACCTCTCACACCCTATTGGCCATCTTTATTTATTATCCATTTTTTAAAATTATCAATTTATTGCTATTTATTTTTGCTCAGCAAACTCTTTCATTTCTGCATACCCCAACTTTTTAATGGAATTTATGTCTAATGTTGTGACAAACCTTATCTTTCCTTAATTTGCTCATTAACCCCTTGAGTGAGAAAGAATTTGAAATGTGGTCCCTGGCACACAAGCCTGGTTTAAACAAATTGCAGGGGTGTGGGAATCAGGAGGCAATATTAGAGAGGAATGCCAAAGTGCACAGAGAATTGGGAGCGACAGATAGCATTAGAATAGAAAATAGTGTGGTATTAGGTGGGGTCAGAGTGAGAAGGAATGTAATAAGGTCTAACATAGATATACTTTGCATCTATGTGAATGCACAAAGAATGGTAAATATAGTTGGTGAGCTGCAGACACAGATAGCCATATGGAAATATGATGTGGTGATAACAGGGACCTAGCTCAAAAAAGTACAGGGTTGAGTACTAAATATTCATGGATACAAGGTGTTCAGGAAAGATAGTGAAAGAAAGAAAGGAGGAAGGGTAGCAGTATTGATTGAGGAGAACATTAAGTGCTGGTGAGAGAGGAGGTCTTAGAGGAATCAAGTGCAGAAACCACTTGGGGGTTAGAGCTAAGAAACAATTGAAGGAACTGTTGCATTTGTCTGTCTGTCCTATAGACCACCAACTCATGGGAAAGATATAGGTGAAGATTTTGCAAGGAAATTACAGTGACGTGCAAGAATTATAGTTACAATAGGAGATTTAGCCTAATTTAGACTGGGATAATAATAGGGTAAAAGCCAGTGCAGGGCAAGAATTTCTAGGGTGTCCAGGAGAATCTTCTAAACCAATATATTTCAAGTGCAACAAGAAAGGGGGCATGGCTGGACCTGGTTCTTAGGAATGAGATGGGTCAAGTGACAGCATTTAAAGAGGAGAGAGTTCAGGAGCAGTTGAGGTACATTTCCATGGGGAGGGCAGGAGAGCCAGGGGAAAATCAGGGCAAACAAATCCAGAGCTCCCTGAATGATGAAAGGGATAGGAAATAAAATGAAGCAAATGATAGAGGACAACTGGACAAGATAACTGAGATTCAAGATAGTTTTAGAGGGGAAGTGAAAACAAGAGAAACAAAGAGACAATAGGAGAATAAACTGACAACTAGCAGAAAAGGGAATCCAAAAGTTTTCTACAGTCACATAGGGCTAGATTTTCATCCTAGAGATGGGAGCAGGAGTTGGGAAGTTTCTCGGCTCCGCCTGCCCGCCTTGGGAGAAAGCGCCAGCAAAGACAGGATTTTTGTTCCGGGGGTCAGTGCTAACTGGAGTCGGGCTCTGCCCCAGAAAGATTTCAGAGGCAGCTACAGGAGCTGCTCGGTGGCGAGGCAGGCTGTTTGAAAGGTGCACCTCGGTGCTCTGGGACTTTGCCTTAATAACAGGAAAACGAAGCACAGCCCTCTAGCCCTCGCCCCGCAAACCCCACACATTTCCCATGCCCCATCCATAGAATTCACGCCACCTCATGCCATGGCCTCTCATACCCTTCATGCCCAGCTATACCCCCCACCCATTCCTCATGGCTCCTCATACCCTCCATGCCCAGCTATGCCACCATCCATCCTCCACAGCCCCTCATACACACCATGCCCAGCTATGGCACTTCTATAAAAGTAAAATGCTGCAGACGCTGGAAATCTGAAATAAAAACAGAAAATGCTGGAAAATCTCAACAGGTCTGACATCATCTGCAGAGAGGGAAACAGAGTTAATGTTTCAAGTCGGTGTGAGTTCTGAAGAAGGGCCATACAGACTCGAAACATTCACTCTGTTTCTATCTCCACAGATGCTGTCAGGCCTGCTGAGATTTTCCAGCATTTTCTGTTTTTATGGCACTCCCATGCCCATTCACCGTCATATAGTCTGTACAGAACCAGTGAACTTTATAGTAACAATAGCATGTGTGCAAAAACATTTTTTAAAACTCAGCCATTCATTCATACCTTTCTACTTTCTTTAAAGAATACCCCTTTCACTACAGCTCTATAAACTATCAATCATCCAGGGCCTTTAAAGCACTTGAAACCTCTTTATCTTGTGTAAATAAACATTATGCAATTGACAGAATAGATCAGAGAGCTGTCAATTAAGCAATGTTTTCTCTGGGGCACAGCTGTTGCAACAGTCTAATGGAGGTCTTGGTCTCAGCCATCACCTGAAAATTTTGAAATTGTGTTCTGTACATCAAGATCTAGGTCTTTAATATAAATCAGGAAGAGCAGAAGTCCTAAGACCCACCCGGAGAACTCCACCTTCCTCTAGTCCTGACACTCAGCCAATTTTGTATCCAAGTTGCTGCTGTCCCTTTTATCTCCATGAGTTGTAACTTTGTTCACACATCTATTGTATGGCACTTTATCACGTCTTTTGTAAGTCCATGTATACAACATCAACTACATTACCCTCAAAAAACTTAAGCAAGTTAGTTAAACATTTAACAAATTCATGCTGGCTTTTCTTAGGCAAGTGGCAGATGGGATTTAATACAGAGAAGTGTTATTTTGGCAAAAGTGAGAAATGCAGTATAGGCTTAATTCCAAAGAGCGTGCAGGAACAGAGGGACCTGGGGGTACACGTACATCGATTTTTGAAGTTGGTAGGTCAGTGGTTAGCAAGGCATGTGGATCTTGGACTCCGTAAATAGGCGCATTGAATGCAAAAGCAGGGAAGTTATGCTGAACTTTTATAGAGCTCTGGTTAGGCCCCTGTTAGATTATTGCATCCAGTTCTTCTCACCACACTTTAGGAAAAATGTCAGGCTCCTCGAGAGGGTGCAGAGGTGATTTACCAGAATGGTTCCAGGGATGAGGGGTTTTAGTTCCAAGGTTAGAGTGGAAAAGCTGGGCTGTTCTCCTTGGAGCAAAGCTGAATGAGGGGAGATTTGTTCCAGGTGTACAAAGTTATACCAGACGTAGATAAGGTAGACAAGGAAAAAAGTCTTCCCATTCCCTAATTGTTTAAGGACTAGAGGACACGGATTTAAGATTTTGGTCAAACGATGCAGAGGAAGAATGTAATTATACAGCGAGTGGTAATGACCTATAACTTGCTGCCCTCGAGGGTGGTAGATGAGAAATCAATGATTCCAAAAGAAAATTGGATGGGCATTTAAAGGCAATAGACTTGTGTGGCTATGGGGATCGAGTGGGGGAGTGGGACTGACTGTTTTGCTCTGTGGAGAATGCACTCAATGGGTCAAATGGCCTCCTTCTGCACCGTAAATGACTTTATGGGTGACTAAGGAAAGGATACAGCATATTAGAAAACTAAAAGGTAACTGGTCTGTGGTGGCAGAAGACACAAGCATAATTCTTAATTAATAGTTTGGCAAGGATATTCATGGAGTTGGGTGGGGTCCGGAGGCCTTTAAAAATGGCGGGCAGAACCTGATCCCAAAATTCCCACCCCATTCCCATTTCCACTACATTTTTGCTAGTGTGGGATAAGGGTACAGGCAACAAACCTTCCCACTCTTGATGGCTCCATTGCCAGGGTGAGCATTTCAAACTACTCATTATTTTGATGGAATCCAGCCTGTTTTACATAGAAACATAGAAACTAGGAGCAGGAGTAGGCCATTCGGCCCTTCAAGCCTGCTCCGCCATTCATTACGATCATGGCTGATCATCCAACTCAATAGCTTGCTCCCGCTTTCTCCCCATACCCTTTGATCCCTTTCACCCCAAGAGCTATATCTAACTCCACAGTTAGTAGACATGGTTCATGGAACCATGGAACTCCATTTGTTAGTAAACATGGTTCATGGATCCTCAGAGGAACTGCAGACCACAGACGGAAGCCAAAAGAAAATAGCCATCAATGTACCCTTTGAAATACATTGCCCCTCTTACCTGCTCATAAAGCTGTCAATTAATCACAGATAGTGAAAGTTCCATTGAGAAAACCTTCAATCCGCTTCACACCTCTTAATCTTGTCCAAATAAACACACAGGCATCAACAAAAATCTTCAAAGATTAAGCTACTACAATGTAATAAAGACTCAAGAAGATATCAATGGACCGATCAGGTCATCAGAAAAACAGCAAATGAAATTCAACCCAGAGAAATGTGAGTTACTACATCTGGGGACAACAAACAAGGCAAGAGAATACATAAAAAATGGTAGGATACTCAGACGTGTAGAGGAACAAAGGGATATTAGAGTTCATGTCCACTGATCCCTGAAGGTGGCTAGACAGGTAGATAAGATGATTAAGAAGACAAATTGGATACTTTGTTAGCTAAAGCACAGAATATGAGGAGGGAGGTTATGCTACAAGTGTATTAAAGGCTTGGCTTAAATAGCCAAGTGGTTATGGTACTGGGTTTGTAACCTCAAGAGTTCAAATCTCACAATGGCAAACTATGAAACAATATAACTTCATCTGAAACAGATGGAAACAGGTTTACTCAAAAGAGTATCAAGAGTTCAAATCTCACACTGGAAACCTATAGAACAATGTAACTTCATCTGAAAAACAGATGGAAACAGGTTTGTACTCAGTAGAGTTACAAGCATATTAAAAAATGTTACTTTGGCCACAGCTAGAGTATTGCATACAGTTCTGGTCACTGTGTTACAGGAAGGGTGCAATCACACAAGAAATGGAAGAGAGGAGGGGCTGGATTATCAATTGCAGTTGGGGCTGTTTGGGTGAGGGTGCATTTTGAAAGTCATATTATTGGATCCCGAAACCTTTGGAACATGATGCAGTTTTCAAAGGGAGTAGTGAGCCAGGAACCCTCACCCCCAATTAATTGCTTGTTGAGTTAATTGATGAGCTCATTAACAGGCCTCAAAGAAGCAGATGAATTTTTCAATCAGGAGTCAAGGGGAACACTTAGTATCTGGGACACATCAAGGTGCAGCTGTTGTGAATACAGAGGGCAACCACCAGGCCTAATGGATACACTGGTCAACATAGTTAACAAGCAGAGAATAATCAAACATGACACAGAGTTCCTGTTGCGGGTGCTGAGAGGCTTCTATTTGTGAACAGTGAATGATGAGACTCCTGAAAGGGGTGTGAAACTGTTGGCATCACTTGGGCAGCAGAGGTTGGCAGACGAAACCCTGGTGAATGACAATCAACAGCTTATGAATTCAAATTGGAACAGGTTACTCTGACATTGGAAAGAATAGCGAGGAGGAGATTCAACAGATGCATCCTCTTGGTTGTGAGTAACCAGAGGGTGGCGAGGGGAAGAAGGCACTACCCCAGACATCAGGTGTACCACCCAAGAGTTAGCTACCTGCAAATGACAGAGAGCCAGTGCCACAGGAGACTGCACCTATCCAGACATTTGGTCTCGGACATCTGTGCTCTGGCCCACAACAACCTGAGGCCTCAGGGCCCCCATGACAGTTCCTTACCTGCCACTGTCAAGGTCACTGTGTGATGAATTTTTTTGCTTCTGGGTCATTCAGGGATCAGTTGTGAATCTGGGTGGTATCTCACAATTGTCATCTCATCAGGCAGCTCACACATGCCCTATTCCAGAGGGAGGGGAATTGCAACCATTTCGACATAGAGAGGCCACCACAGGTGCAGAGGTCATTGGGGTTTGTCGCCATCAATGGATCCCCTCAGGTCCAGTGGGGGTCATTGATTGCATCCACACAGTCATCAAGGCACAGTGAGAGCAGCCAACCAGATTCCCAAATAGAAAAATATTCCACTTATTAAGCATGCAGCTCCTCTGTGAGCACAGAAAGTGCATCTTGCAGCTCTGCTCTCAGTTCTGGGGCAGCTGTCACGATTCCTTCATTCTGCAAGAGTCTCAGGTGTCACATCTCTTCAGGCCAACATCCAGATGCTGTGCGTGGCTGCTGGGGGATAGGGATAATCCCCTGCAGAGGTGGTTCCTGATGCCTGTCCAGTACGCAGCTATGGAAGTGGAGAGCCATTACAACCAAAGCCATATACTAACACAAACCTGCAGCGAACAAATCATTGGTGTCTTGAAAATGCGCTTCAGGTATTTTTTAAAAATTCATTCATGGGACATGAGCATCATTGGCTGGGCCAGTATTTATTGCCCATTCGTTGCTGCCCTTGAGAAGGTGGTGGTGAGCTGCCATCTTGAACCACTGCAGCCCATGTGGTGTAGGTACACCCACAGTGCTGTTAGGAAGGAAGCACCAGGATGTTGATCCAGCGACAGTGAAGGAACAGCGATATATTTCCAAGTCAGGATGGTGAGTGGCTTGGAGGGGAGCTTCCAGGTGGTGGTGTTCCCACATTCCTGTTGCCTTCATTGGTCAGTGGTGCCCTCCAGTTTGGGCCTGGCAGGGTGTCCCATATTATGATCATTTGCTGTGCACTGCACAACATGACTAAACAAAAGAGGGCTGGAGCTGGATGAAGAAGAGGAAAATGAGGACAGAGGAACACAGAGCCCAGGCATTGGAAGAAGATCACCACAGTCGTCATTGATTGCTGTGCCTGTGTCACGTGGCACATGGGAACATTACCACCTGGAAGCTCCCCTCCAAGCTACTTACCATCCTGACTTGGAAATATATCACCGTTCCTACACTGTCGCTGTATCAACATCCTGGAACTCCGTCTCTAAGGGCAATGTGCCCATGTCATTGCAGGGGTAGCCTCTTTCACAGGGCCTTGCAGCATGGATGGGTCCCAAGACAGAGGTCCAAGAGGATAGGGTTGGTACCATTTCTGCCTGAGGGGTGGTACCTCATCAGTTGCCCTAGCCCTTTCATGGTGCTGTGGATTGCTGGCTGAGGCCACCAGCTGGGATGAAGCTGGCATCCACACTCAGCATCTCTGTGCCATCAGCCACACTTAGCAGTCAATGCTGTGGAGAATCTCTTTCTTTCCGTGCATGTCAGTGCGCTGCTCCTGCAAACATTCAGAGCGGTGCTATGTAAGGTTCTCCAACAGGATGGTCACTTTCTCAATGGAGGAGCTCATGCTGAGTTATCATGAAACACATGTGCTGTATGGACTCCTCCATTGTTAGTCTATGGCTCTGGAATACCTCCAGGGACCTCTGGGAATCAGGAATCATCGAAACTCATCTGATGCTCCAGAAAAGCCCTCCACCTGGGGCCCAGCATCTTCACCCGATGGAGCATAGCTGTGTCTGTCCCTCCTCCTCTGAGGGTGACTGCCCTCAGCTGACGCTGCCTCGCTCTTCCCCTCCTGCTCACTTGTGAGGTGCTGCTCACCCAGTATTCCCCATTCTAATCTTGATTTAGGCCCAACCAAGATGAGTGTTTCCACACTGGTGAATGGTGAAGGGGTATGGCACGATGGTGAAGGCTGTATGGAGCCTCCCATACCGGGGAGGCCGTGATGACTGTGCAGGGCCACTCTGCTCACCTTCCGCTGCAGGCCCTGTGGGAAACACAAGGAGGTAGTGATGAGAACTCAGGCAACACAGCAGGAGTTTCCTCCAATGCCCTTCACCTGAGGATAGAGCAACCAAGTGACTCGACTCTTCAAGACCTCCAAGTCTCACCATCGCTGATGGCCTGTTGCAATGGTGCCAGTGGTACTGCCTCCTCCATTGGTGTAAGATTGTGCTGGTCCATCACACCACCACCCGTTTGAGAATCTCACAAGTTTTGTGAGCTCTCTTTTCCTGCAGGATGAAGAGACAATGATGTATGAGTATCCTGGCCTCCCTCATCTAATGACATGTGCTCCTTAGTGACGCTCCTTGCTCAACTTTGCCCCATATGTGAGGGTGACTGATGCCTCGGTGATGTGACTGGGCACTCGCGCTGACAATGTTAGGGAGCACTATGGGCATTCATTCTGCTCCGCTTGTGTGCATGCTGCTGTGTACAGATCTAGAGGCCTGTTACCCAGGTGTCACTTGCCATCAGGTCATTGAATCTTTTACACAACTGAACCAACGTCCTCTTGGTCATTTCTCGATGACTGACCTCTGTAGCCACCTCCAGCCAGGCCTTTCTGATGTCTCTTGGCCGGGTTTCTCCTGCCGGAGTGGGCAACAATATTTCTTGCCTCTCAGTGACTACCTTGGTCAGCACCTCAGGAGAGGCATCAGAGAACTTTAGGGCAGCCCATGGATGCCTGCCTGTGCCCTCTAGGAACCCTCCTGCACTCTCTCCTCAGTGAACAGCAAGCCCAGTAATGGCTGTTGTTCATTATTTCAAAGGACCCTCCATATCTATATATCTATATCCACCTCCAGGCCATTCTCAAAGCCACCAAGCACTGAACTTGCTCCCAAACCAATTAGATCCTTTGAAAATCTTGTCACATCACTGATGCTGACATGATGCTGGGCCAGGACCTGAAAATCATCTGGGTGTTGGCTCCTGGACTCTGGATTGAAAATAGAGTCCAAGGTTCAAGAAAATGTTGCCTGGAGTGGAGAATTTTAGCTATTAAAAATATTGGAAAAGCTGTAGTTGTTTTCTTTGAAATTGAAGATGCTGAGGGGAGATTTTATTGAGGTGGAAATAATTATGATGCATTCAGATAGAGTGAATAGAAATGACCTATTTCCATTAGCAGGGGCAAAAGCAAAATGCTGCGGATGTTGGAAATCTGAAATAAAAACAGGAAATGTTGGAAAAACTCAGCAGGTCTGGCAGCATCTGTGGAGAGAGAAACAGAGTTAACATTTCAGGTCTGTGACTTTTCACCAGAACTAGAAAAAGGTAAAGACAAAATAGGTTCTGAGCAAATGAAAAGACTGACGGAAAGCAGAAGAAAAGGGAAAGCCTGTGATCGGGTGAAGGCCAGGAGGGCTTAAATGATAAAAGGTTTCTGGTGCCAGGCTATTGGCAGAGATCAATAACCAGGCGCATATAGTTAATGTAATTGGCAGAAAGATTATAGGGGAGTTGAAGAGAATCTTTTCACCTAAAGGGAGGTGAGGGCCTGGAACTCAATATACGTAAGGGTGGTTAAGAAACTCTCATCTTATTTAAAAAAATACTTGGATATGCACTTAAGTACTGTCATCTACAGGGCTACATGCTAGGAGCTGGAAAGTGGGATTAGGCTGGGTAGCTCATTTTCAGCTGGCACAGACCGAATGGGCCAAATGGCCTCCTTCTCTGCCATAAATGGTCTTTATTTCTATGTTCCTTTGTCACTTCTGGACTCAATCATTTTGATGCTCTCCTGGCTAATCTTCTATCTTCCACCCTTCACAAGCTCGAGCTCATCCAAAGTCTACTGCCCCACAACAAATCCTGTATATCTATCATCCCTGTACTCCCTGACCGACATTGATTCCCAGGCAGGCAAAGTCTCGATGTTAAAATTGTCATCCTTTTTTAAAATCCTTCCAGGGCCTCACCCCTCCCTATCTCTGTAACCTCCTCCAGCCCTACAATCCTCTGAGATCTCTGCACACAGTCAATTCTGCACATTCCCTAATTTCAGTTCTCCATCATTGGTGGCCATGTCTTCTGCTGCCTATACCCAGCTCTGGATTTCCCCACCTACTCTCTGCCTCTTCTCATTTAAAACCTGTCTCTTTCACCAAGCTTTTAGTCACCTATCCTGATACCTCCTTATGTGGGTAGGTGTTAGATTTTGTTTGAAAATACCCCTGTGAAGTGCCTTGGGATATTTTACTAAGTTGATCAATGCATCTTTCCAGAAATTGATGTCCAGCATGAGACATTCCTTCACAATCTGCTCAAAAATGGCATCTTGCCAACTGGTTCACCATTCAAATGTACTGAACGCCATGAGGTTCATGATAGATGGAGCCTAACCTTGCCACACAAAGTAAGAACTTCTCTGTTTCAGTTTAAGTACCCTTTTTCATAAGGCTTAGTAAGGTCTAGCAAAGCTTAATTACACCCAACAAATCTCTCTGGCACTGAGAATGATCTTTTACATATGGAGTGGAGGTCTCTGATCCGGGACTACATCCTGTGGTGGAGACAGGGAGTGTTTCCCACTGCAGAGGATGGCAGGAAATGCCAAGGTATGTTGCAGTCCCAATATAACTAATTATGCATCTGTGGTTTCACATCATCTTCTGTGGCATAGCGGGCTTGATGGCATGTGTCCTGCCATCATATCCAGGCGCTTTATTTAAAAGTCGCCCGGCCATCCACAATGTCAAACCAAAAACAGAGATGCTTGCAAGGTCATCCACCGGCCCAGCTCCAAAAGTGACTCCTCCCTGCAGGCCTTCCAGGACCATGCCAAGGTGTACAAGGATATACTCTACCCGCCTGATGGGAGGAGGAGGCCAAGCAGGGATACCAATGCTGCATGGGCTCAGGTGGCCAATGCAGTCAAAGCCCAGAGGGTGCACAAGAGGTCAGCAACACAGCACCGGAGAAGGATGAAAGACCTTATTTGCTCCGCCCAGATAAATCTCATCAGATGGTCGTATAATCCATAATGAGAGCAATATGTCAGGGTACAAGGGCCTCAGTGGCAATGGCATAGCCCTGCCTCACAGCCACATCACTGTGCATCCTCTCTGTGGTGGAGTGACCACTGTGCCTCTTTCACCCTTCAGCAGACATGAAACACTGCATAAAAGGGGGGTGGGGTGGCACTGGCTTAGGTGCAGAGGGAACCAGCAACCTTTGCAAATCACATGCCTTTCTGAGCCTTCTCCTTACATGTGGATTTGTTCAGCGCTCTGGAGGGAGCTGGTCCACAACCTGTATGCCCAATTCACACCAGTAATGACTTGCCATAAAGTGGGCTATCTTACAAGGGGAGGTTTGATAAATGAACCAATTTCCACTGCTCCAACCCATGCAACATGTGACTCCTCTCAAACAGGCTGTTCTCTTTGAGCAGGAAAATATCCGACACAACCGAAGAAAGCATGAGAAGGCAGGATTGGGCTGGGGGACGCCCGTTTCTCAGGTCTCTTACAGAGTTTGAGGACATGGGAATCTGAGCTCGCAGGAATGGAGCGGGACAGAGCCATTGGTAATGGGGAGTTCAGACTCGGGCGTCTACCAAGTAAGGATTCAACCATTCAATGCAAACTCAGGTATCGATTGTGCCCCCATGTTGGAGGCAGCCGATGTTGTCACTTGCATCCTCCTCTCTCACTTACAGATGCCTCCAGGAAGAAACCAATCAGGCCCCAGCCCCAGCTCAGAGATATGACGAGAGAGAGTGGAGGAGGGGAGCTCCACACCTGTTGAGGCATCACAGTGGTCACTTGCATCCTCCACAAGCTCAGGAACACATACATTGGTAGATATTAGTGCTAGTTTAGAAAGGGTCACACAATCTGGTGGTCACTCCATGGACACAGCAGCAGGAGACAGGTTCAGCCGAGCTCCTCAGCACTTGGAAGACTGCTGAGGAAGAGGCATTTGTGAGGTCCAAGCCAGATGACCACCCTCTGGAATTGGCCTTCCAACTCATGGTGGAGAATCAGCAGAAGGCAGGGGAACATCACGCAGAACTTTTGGAAGCCCTCAACAGAGTGGCACACGAGTTGGAGGAGTAACTCTGCCTGCTCTCGGATGAAGTGGTGCCAATGTGTGCATGCATGGAGGGCTCCATGGAGAGGATGGCGGACACCATGGAGACCCTGGTACAGCAGAACACTCGTTTTCTGCCAGAGATGCATGTAGACCTGTACTCCATTGTGGTAGCTGTGGGTGAATTCCTGCAGTGGCAATGCAAGAGGAAAAAGGGACACCTCGATCTCTGTCCTGGTGCTCCTGCCCCTCAAGGAGTCAGGCCAGGGCCCTTGGGCATCCGAAAGGAGGAGGAGCGGCAGCTGGATACCCTTGGGTCATCCACTCAGGAATGTCAGATGCTGTCCTCTCCCTCTGAGTCCCCTTTGCCTGTGACCCCCTCAACCTCATCCTCTGTCACCGCAGAGGGAGCAGCTGGCCCACAGGAGGACACCCAAAGGAAGCCAGGGCCCTCAAGGCCTCAGATCTCCAGAGGATAACCACTGAAGTCATCAAAGGCAACAGAGCAAACAGCTCATCAGGCTGTCTCCATCACCGCTGCAGATGTCAAGGCAGCACCTAGAAGAAGTGGTGGCCCAAGAAAATTCACAACATTTTGATCACAAGTGGTTGCATGGGTGAACATAATATTGTCACTGATTAATCTGCAAATACATTCACTTTAATTGCATAATGTCTACTGTTTTCTTTCAGCGTCATTATGTAGGCTTTGCAAGGCCTTTCCCCCACAAGTGATTCTGGAAGAAGTGTATCTATGGCAGATCCTATTGGAGCCTCATGCAAGCACTCTCCCTTGCATGCAGAGCCTTCATCCATCATACTCATCTCACTGGTCTTGAGCGTTTTCAATGCTGCCTGTAAGGTCAAAGTGTTCTTGGGCAAAGAGGTCAACAAGCAGCTGGGTATCCTGCCGTGTATGTGCTAAGGACACAGTCATCAGCAGGCAAGAGCTCATCTATTAACTGTTGTGTGATCTTTGTGCAAGCCTCGAGCCTTTTCAGATTGAAGAGGCTACCATCTGTCCTGAACTGAACGTATACTCCTATGTTGAGAACTTTTACTCCATACCCAGCATGGCCAAGCCTTGCTTGGTGCCATTGGTGACTCAGCTCTGTGATCCTGGGTGCATCCTCTCCAACAACACCATGTTGGATGATGAAATTGCCCATCATTTGTCAAAAACAAGCTCAGCATTAGTCAGGCTCACCCACAGGCTTTGAAGAAAGCATGAAGTGGGGGGGGGGTCCTACCTGACAATGGGAAGATCACAGCAGCAGCCTCAAATCAGCCCACAACTGGACATTTAATTATGCAGACTGGTTAACTGTCACTGCCAGGCAGGTAGCCTCTGCGAGTGCTGACCTGCCTCCAGGAAGATTGCCCAAAGACAGAAAGGCATGGGTCACTGCCCCAACGCTTCTATTTCAAAAATTCCTCCTGGTCCCACCAGGAAACATATCCCTGCGGGACCAGGAAGATTCCACCCTAATGTACAGTAACTTTCACAGAAGTTAAGTAGACAAGCTCTCCTATACAAATAGAAAGGTTCACCGGTTTCAGTAAATTCTGTTATTTCGATGCTGAAAACAAAGGCTCATTTGAAAATTAGCTCCAAAAATATTGCATTTTATTTAGTATAAATTGTAATAGGAATAAAATTAAATATAAATATAATAACACTACTGTAGTCAATAAAAATACTGATTTGATTATTTGTAGTACTACTCTTGGAAATAAAAATATCTTGTTACTTGGTTTTTTCCACTTCATTAGCCAATGTCAGCCTCTTTGTATATATAATTGGAGGAAAAATTGCAGTAGATGGCTCAAGGTTCAATAGAATTATCTGCAATCAATTACCATTTTGGGTGGGACACTTATACAGACCAGGGAAGAGTAAATCTGTGTCATTTACATACAAGCATAAGAATTAGGAGCAGGAGTAGACCATTCGCCCTTCGAGGCTGCTCCGCCATTTGATAAGTTCATGGCTGATCTGATTGTGGCCCCAGGTCCAGATTCTGCCTACCCCTGATAACCTTTGGCTCCCTTGTTAGTCAAGGATCTGTGTACTTCTGCCTTAAAAATATAAATAAACTTAAATGTCTCTCATTTAATGACTCACAAGGTTGACATGCTTTCCTATAATTTCTGCACCCGATATTTTTAAGGTTGGACAAACATTAGATAGGGCAACATTTAGACTGTAGATATATATTAGCATAATTTTATTTAGGTGTGTATAGTGCATGGTCAAATTTTAATGACAATCACATCTAGTTTACGATCATACATATTAATATTATATTTTGTTCTGGTACACATAACTGGGGGTAAAATAGAATGTTGTGAGACAGCCTGGCAGTGACAGAGCTTGGCACTCTCAATTCGGATCAAATCAATTCTAACTCCCTTCTGAACTGGGGCTGCATCTTCCGATCAGCGAGTGAGGGGGGGACAGGGCCCACTCGTCGACGCATAAAATGATGCGCGGTGACGTTGGGCAGGCATCCTGATGTCACCCCGCGTCATTTAGAGTTTCAGTTTGGCGGGCGCACAGCTGACTCGGCTGCGCGCTTGCCATACTGTCAATGGCCACTTAAGGCCTTTGAAAAACTAGTTAAGCCAAATAATGGACCTGCCCGTCTAACCTCCAGGTGGGCTTCTGAAAAACATGAAACCTCATCCACGGGCAGGATGAGGTTTCATGAGGGATATAAAAATTTCAGAATATTTTATAATAATAGTTATGGACATGTCCAAACTCATGTGACAGTGTCTATGATTTCTATTCTTTCTATTCTTTATTTCACATTTGAGCAGCACTTTGCCTCAGGGAGGTCTGTGCCCTTTTTAGTGCGCATGTGCGAAAGAGCGCACTTCCGGCTCAGGGAATTTCCGCCCCCCACCCCCAACCCCCCCACCCCCTGCCTGCATAGCGAGTGCACAGTGCTTCCGAGCAGACCTTAAATGGCCCGCCCACGTAAAATGGCAGTGCGCCCCCAGCCAGAGGCGTCATCACATTTTCCTTCAGTTGTACAGAATAGACTGACAAGTAGTAAATCTTCAGGAAACACTAAAACAAGTCAGTAAAACTTTTGCCTAGCCAAAACAAGAGTTCAATAAGTCATGACAATGGATTTAGAAAAGAACTTCTACATAAACCTAAAGGCCTGAGATTTCCATATTAGGCACTTTCTTCTAAAACAAAAACAGAATTACCTGGAAAAACTCAGCAGGTCTGGCAGCATCGGCGGAGAAGAAAAGAGTTGACGTTTCGAGTCCTCATGACCCTTCAACAGAACTGTTTGAAAAACCTTCTGCAAACACAGCTATAAATCCTTGTTGGCTCCCAAGGTAATTTTGTACTAGAATAGGTGATTCAATACTAACTTCTGCAGCATGTGTGAAGCTTTCATTCCTATTTTAATTTTTAAAACTTAAAGGACAGGATGCTGTCAACAAAATCTTTTCATGACCAATTTTGTCATTATTCATTAATCCTTCAATTGATAATAGGTCCAAGGAAATGTAAGTGTGCATGCTGTCACTGTGTTACTAAGATAAACATTAACAGGTTTAAAAACTTGTTTAGGTTCATTTTCAGATGCAGATTAGTCCCTCCCAATATGTGACAGAACTGGAGGCCTAAGGGCTCTCCTGAAACAGGACCTTATTTCAATATTGAAAGTGCATGTGCAGGAAGTAACAGAAAGGGAAAGACAAGTATCAGGTCATCAACAAATAGACTTCACTACTTGGGATGTGTCTGGTTGCGTTTATTTTTATGCCGCCAAATAGATAGGTACATATATTCCATGGAGAGTCTTCCAATCTCCAGCCACAAGCAGCAGAACCATTTTCAATTGATTCCGCCATTTGTCTTCAGATTCCACCAATCTCTCACTGAAGTTATCGCAGGAAATAAGGGATTACACACGGAATCTCTGATCCACATTTTTAAGAATCTCAATGTTGAGCACATACACTTTATTCAAGCGCCAAGAATGCTAAGAAGAATGAACCTAAACACAGGCTGGCAAGGCATGGTCTGTTGGCGAGAAAGAAGGTTTCCAGGAAACAGTGAAAGGAACACAAAAACAGAATGAAGAAAGTTCGGGGCACAGCTAAAGCAAATGTTGATGCCAGCAAAAAGTAACATGAGAATGACACTGAAGGTTTCTTAAAATGCTAAGTTATCCATGGATCACCACCTGTAATTATTTATCTACATCTTCAAATAAATTCTATTAAGAATAAAAATAAACAAAAGCATTCCTGAGGAGAGGGACATAAGATTAGAGGGAAAGAGAGCTGGTCTTGCTTACAGATCATAAGTGCTTTTAGGCGTCTCTGAATTTAGTCTGGAAGGTTTACTGCCTTGTCTTCAAATCAGATCGCATGTATGATTTGCATAAACTTTGTGAAACAAAATATATAAATACTAGATCATACAAAAAAAGACAGGATAAATGCAGAAAGAAAGATAAACTCGCTGCAATTCATTTACAAAGTACTTCTATCAGTGGAAATAAAATACATTTTGATGGGAGCTCCAAGAATGATTAACAAGTTGTGCAGGCATACTGTCAGAAAGTAATTTTGAAGCTTGCCCGTTGTCTGCATTACTGCATTTCAGCTCTTCCCTTGTATGGGGGTGAGAAGAGAAGGATCAGTATGCATGTAGCATGTCAAATATAGCCAATGGGATTCAGTAAAAGCTTTGCTGTCAAGTTAGCTGCAGCTTGAACTTGACATAGTGAAAGCACAAAATTGTGCATAGTAGACTTTTTCCCTCTGACAAAGTTTTTTAGGGGTGGGGGGGGGCGGGGTGGAGACGGTGAAGGACATGATATAAACATAGGAATTACCAAGGTCCATTTAGTTTGCCTTCTACCATAGTGGGCAGAGGTCTTATGCCGCAGTGGTAGCATCCTTGCCTCTGGGCTGGAAGCTCTGGGTTAGAGTCCTACTCCAGGACTTGATGGCCAGGGAAAGTGCTTTCATAATATAGTCAAACAGGTTGATTATCAACTGTAAATCCTTCCAAATATGTCCTTGGCAGGAAGTAAGAGCAGGAGAGTCTCCTGGTCAGCCATGCTTGATGCAGCGTGCTACCTCTATAGCTATAGTCTCTGGCGCCAGGCTGGCGACTCATTCTGGGAAAAAAAACTAGTCATGGAAACAAACATAAACAAGTGCTTTGTCTGCCTCAAGTGTAATCTAGATAATGGAAAGCCTCTAAATCCACCATAGTGGTTTTCGCATGATACAACAATGATGGAAGTCTTGACTAATCATAGGGATCAATTAATCTACAACTGACCCAGGCATGGTGTAAGAAGAATTCCAACAGTGGAGAGAACTTTGGGAACCATAGGACCACAGTCACTTGTCCATCCCTAGCATGCTACAATTAGCATGTCATGTTGCAAAATGCTCATGTACATCATTTGACTGTTATTTTCTGATGAGGCAGAATGAGTTTTAAGTTTCATGTGGTGAAGTGTGCCAGTGTGAACAATGCAAGATTTTTGCTTGCTTTTTGCACTTAGTTTTCAATCCAGCAACTAATGCTCCAAATTGGTAGTATTTAAAGCTTCTGGTTTGATGAGGTGTGCCTACAATGTAAGTATGAATATCTTTCTCCAGGTCACTAATGTGAGCAAAAATATAAATCCTGTTTCCCTATTTACACTTACACTGGCTTTTTCACTCCCACAGTAGAACATACAATTAGATGGTAAAAAGAATGTAGTCTGAATAATCTGATCCTGATGCAACATAAATACTTTCTAAATGATCAGTATAACTGCCAAATAGAAGAGATTCCTGCCATGTGTCTTTGGCCTTCAGTATTTATTGAGAAACAATTTACAATCACAACAAAGCTCTGTGAGGACCTCATCAATTAATTCTAATCTACAAAAAGGGGGAAGTCACTCAGTAGGGATGAAACTCCTTCAGAAAAAAGGATAATGAGGTCGTGACAGGTTCTCAGGAAACAATTAGAACAGGAGAAATGGCTTTCTACAAAAACAGAAAACTCAGCAGGCCTGGCAGCATCTGTGGAGAGAGAGACAAAGTTAACGTTTCAGAATGATCGCCCTTATTTAGTTGGTTCAGATGAGGGGTCATCAATACAAAAGGTCAACACTATTTCTCCACAGTTGTTATCAGACCTGTTGAGTATTTCCAGCATTTTCGATTTTTACATCAGATTCCAATCAGTATTTTGCTACTGTAGGGATGATTTTTAACCTGCTACTGTCTTCTTCACAGGAAGTGAGAAAAAATACCTCATCCTTGGGAAATTTCAAAGACTTTCACACCGATTAAAATATTTTCAAATGCTTTCAGTATACTCACAGTAGGTCAATAAAAATCTGTATAAAAAAAAAGCAGGTTAACTAGTCCACATCTCAAACATTAAAGTATCTGTGTTTGAAATTTCTGATGAACCTACTGTGTATTGGAGCATTTGTTTTTATCACCAAAAGGACAGAAAAGGAAAAGGACTGATTTCAAGTGTAAAAGTGATGAGTTAAGAGGAAAAATTAGTTTAAACTCTCGCAGTCCACAGAGAAGGGAATGGGAGAATATTGTCCTGGCACATATGAAGTATTAGTAAATGGCATAGGCTATGAATAATCAATAGGATTGAAATAGTCCATGTCCATATGCAACAAGACCTGGACAATGTTCAGGTTTGGGCTGACAAGTGGCAAGTAACATTCGCACCACACGGGTGCCAGGCAATGACCATCTCCAACAAGATAGAATCTAGCCCCCATCTCCCCTTGACATTCAATGGCATTGCCCTCACTGATTCCCCCACTATCAACGTCCTGGGGGGTTACCATTGACCAGAAACTGAACGGGACATGTCATATAAATACTGTGGCTACAAGAGCAGGTCAGAGGCTGGAATTCTGAGGAGAGTAACTCACCTCTTCACTCCCAAAGCCTGTCCACCATCTGTAAGGAATAAGTCACAAGTATGACAGAAAACTCACCACTTGACTGGATGAGTGCAGCTCCAACAACACTCAAGAAGCTCGACACCATTCAGGACAAAGCAGCCCAATTGATTGGCACCCCAACCATCACCTTAAACATTCACTCCCTCCAACACTGACGCACAGTGGCAGCAGAGTGTACAATCTACAAGATGCGCTGCAGTAACTCACCAAGCCTCCTTCAGCTGCACCTTCCAAACCTACAACATCTCACCACCACCTGCAAGTTCCCCTCCAAGCCACACACCATCCTAACCTGGAACTCAATCATTGTTCCTTTATTGTCATTGTTGCAAAATCATGGAGCTCCCTTCCTATCAGCACTGTACGTATATCTACACCACATGGACTGCAGCTGTTCAAAAAGCCTTCAAGAGAGGCTCACCACCAACTTCTCAAGAGCAGTTAGAGATGGGTAATAAATGCTGGCCAAGCCAGTGACACCCCCATCCCAGGTACAAATTAAAAAAATCTTCAAGATAAGTAAGACCAGAAGACATAGATTTATTTACCTTAGCAAAAAAAAAATTGTAATTTGACATCTGGAAATAACTGCTTAAAGGCTGATAAATGTTTTGTGCATTTATCAAACATGTAAAATATTTGTATTTTGTATACAAAAGACCTATAAGTTCCACCAAGTTGTTCCCAATCTCATGTTACAGCCTTGCTAAAAATGTGTTGCCAACCCCAGTTATGCCATATTTCTGGTAGTGTTACAACAGCAGGGGAAGCTTCAAGGAGATTCCAGGCCTAAGGCTCTTTGAACACGCAAATGCCCTGAACCTTGAAGTTTCTGGGCTCTGGAGGGTGGTACCTTATAGCAGGCAGGGGACAGGGATGCTGGTTATACCAGGGAATTGGGTTCTTCTTACATTAGCTATTCTCACATCCTCCTCAGGGCAAGAACACACACAGAGTTCAGCATAAGGTCACAAAAACATCTCAGGACAAGGTCTTATTAAGCATTCAAAAAATTATAGACATTGAAAACCTGAAACAAAAACAGAAATGCTGAAAACACACAGCATGTAAAGTAGCTTCTGTGGAAGGTTTCAGATATAAAGCAAGCCGCAGGGAATTCAGGTCCAAGTGGAGGACAGAATAGAAGTGTTCAGACAAACGATCATCTAATCTTATTTGATTTCCCCAAATGTGGACGAGAACTTGTGAATACAGAATCTGTAAGATGAGGCACATGTAAATAGCTGTCTCACCCGGAAGGCATGTCTGGGACCCTGAACATTGGGAAAGGAAGCAGGCTAGTCACCAGATTATTAGTGAGATCATAAACCCAGGGCCTACTGGAATGGTGATGCTTAGAGCCCACCTACCGAATACTGCAACCTCTCAGCACAGGCTGAGGCTTTTGGCCTTCATAATCAAAGCATCGCAAAGTGGAGTATGAGAGCCAATTCTACCGTCCAGGAACAAGCTCCAAAGACAAGAGTTGAAGGGGAGGTTTTAGGGTGGATCACTCTTTTTTGGCCAGCACAGCCAAGGTAGGTTGAATGGCCTCTTTCTGTGCCATAAATTTTTATGTTAGATCCAGCCAGCTTCAATTCCCTGCCAAGAGCAAGTTGCTATGCGTTGAGGGCTACCCGAGTCCTATGATGACACCTGGGAGAACACTAGATCTGATGAAAGGGAAGCGGGAAGCATACTCCTAAGAAAGAATGGACTTCTTGTGTTTATTTTGGAGCAGGGGTATGTTCTGACATCCACAAACCATCCATTAGGCAATTTTATTCTATAAAGAATTCAGGAAAGGCTGAATTTTATAGTATAAAAGCATTGTAACCTATTGGGTGTTGACATGGAGGATCTTTTGAATGTTGTCACCTACAATCTTCATCTTGAAAAAATGGAAGTCCTTCATGTGAAAACATTTTATAGCACTAACTCCTAACAGGTTGATTCCTCTTTCAATGTTGTTTGATCCGCATTTCCTGCATTCGGTGCTGCTACAACTCCTCTTGCAGGATAATTGAGTATAATAATATGTCTAAAATTAATATTATAGCTGCTCCTGAAAAGCCCTCACTATAGAGTGGGAGATGAAAATCTATTGGTGGTCTATCCTTGTCAGAAGTAGTTAGAAGCAAGCGCAGGGGCTGAATTTTCGAGGCCCCTTAAAGTCAGGAACAGAGGTGGGGTGCACCTGAAAATACCAGTGCAAGGCACCATGCCAACTGCAACATTCCAGGCACTAGCAATAATTACCAGAGCACAGGGAGGACAGGAATCTGTTCTCCTCCCTATTGAGGTCAATTAAAACTGTTTAAAAAGCTCATTAAACACTTATGAAGGGGTGAAATTTAAATTTTTAATGGGGCGCATCGGTTGGAGCTGACCAGTTGAAGGGAGCTGAGCAGTTGAAGAGGGTTGGGCATAGAGTGGGGAGCCAGTCATGCTTGTCCCAAGGCATCATTCAGATCAGTAGGGCAAAGGGGGACATACGAACTTATAAATTAGGAGCAGGAGTAGGCCACTTGGCCTCTCGAGCCTGCTCTGCCATTCAAAAAGATCATGGGTGATCTGAATGTAACCCCAGCCCTACATTCCACATCCCCTTGTTAACCAAGAATCTATCTAGTTTTGCCTTAAAAATATTCAAAACTCTGCTTCCCCCGCATTTTGTGAAAGACAGTTCCAGAGGCTCACAACCATCTGAGAGAAAAAAATTTCTCATCTCTATCTTAAATGAGTGACCCTTTATTTTTAAACAGTGACCCCTAGATCTAGATTCTGCCACAAGAGGAGACATCCTCTCCACATCCACCCTGTCAAGACCCCTCAGGATCTTAAATATTTCAATTACGTCGCCTCTTACACTTCGAAATTCCAGTGGATACAAGCCTAACTGTCCATCCTCTTCTCATAAGGCAACCCACCATTCCTGATATACACCTAGTAAACCGTCTCTGTACTGCTTCTAATACATTTAGATCTTTCTTTAAATAAGGAGACCAGTACTGTACACAGTACTCCAGGGGCACAATTTTATATCACATAGGCAGGTATGCAGCAGACCCAATCAGGCGTAAAATCGCACAAGACGTCAGGCAAGTGTCCCAATGTCATCGTGCACTCGCGCAATATTTTGTTCGACAGGCATGCGCAAAAGTCAGAAGTGCGCCCACCAACAATTAAGACAGCAATTAAGCCCATTAATGGAGTATAATGTGGGCAATTGACTCCAAATTTCCATGACTCTTTCAAAGAACTCCAATAAATTGGTTAAACACGATTTCCTTTTTACAAATCCATGTTGATTCTGCCTGATTGCCTTGATTTTTTCTAAGTGCCCTGCTATAACATCTTTAATAATATCATCTAACATTTTCCCAATGACAGATGTTTGGTTTCCTGCTTTCTGTATCCCTCCCTTTTTGAATAAAGGAGCTTTATTTGCTATTTTCCAATCTAATGGAACCTTCCCCAAATCTAGGGAATTTTGGAAAATTAAAACCAGTGTATCAACTATCTCACTAGCCACTTCTTTCAAGACCTTAGGGTGAAGTCCATCCAGACCTGGGGATTTGTCAGCCCACAGCCCCAACAATTCCCTGGTGATTGTAATTTTCCCGAGTTCCTCTTTCCCTTCCATTTCCTGATTTACAGCTATTTCTGGGATGTTACTTGTGTCCTCCATAATGAAGACAGAAGCCAAATACCTGTTTAATTCATCTGCCATCTCCCTACTTTCCATTATCAATTCCCCATATGCACTCTCTATTAAACCAACACTCACTTTATTAACTCTTTTCTTATTTAAATATCTATAGAAACTCATACTGTCTTTGCATTTCTAGCCAGCTTTCTCTCATATTCTAATTTTTCCCTCTTTATTAATCTTTTTGTCATTCTTTACTGTTCTTTATATTCTTTCCAATCTTCTGAACTGATACCTGCCTTTGCATAATTATATATTTTTCTTTTAAGTTTGATACTGTCTTTAAAATTTTTAGTTAACCATGGATGGTGGGCCCTCCCCTTGGGATTTTTCTTTCTCATTGGAATATATATATTCTGTGTATTCTGAAATATACCTTCAAAAATCTGCCACTGAACTTCTATTGACATATCCCTTAACCTCATTTGCCAGTTCACTTTAGCTAGCTCTGCTTTCATGCCCTCAGAATTGCCCTTATTTAAGTTTAAAATACTAGTCTTGGACACACTTGTTACTCCCTCAAAGTGAATGTAAGGGGGCCTGTACACCACTCTAAAGTGACTTCTTGCCTTTATCATTTCTCATCTCAACTCAAACCGCTTCTACATCCTGGTTTCCTGAACTTAGATCATCCCAATCTAATGTGCTAATACTATCATTAATTAACAGAGTCACCCCTCCAGCTTTCCCTAACTTCCTGTTTTTCCTAAATATCATGTACCCCTCAAAATTCAGTTCCCAATCTATGTTATCCTGTAGCCATGTCTCTGTAATAGCTATTAAATCATACTTATTTATTTCTATTTGTGCGATCAGTTCATCTATTTTGTTTCAAATGCTATGTGCATTTAGATACAGAGCCTTTAGTCTTATCCTTTTATTATTTTTGTAGCATCTAGCCTGATCTGCTGATTTACTCATAGATGTTTACTCTCTGTCCCTTCCTGTCACAGTCTATTTATCATTTCCCATATTAATACCTGCCTCAAACAAAAACAAAACATGCTGAGAGCCATATGGACTCGAAACTTTAACTCTGTCTTTCTCTCCATAGATGCTGTCAGACCTACTGAGTTTTTCCAGCAATTTTTGTTTTTGTTTCAGATTTCCATCATCCGCAGTATTTTGCCTTTATCTTAATACCTGTCTTTCTTGCCTTGTCTCCACAGTTTGGTTTACCACATCTTCCCAAATTTGATCCCTTGCCCCCACTATTCAGTTTAAAATCCTCCCTACTTCCCTAGTTTTGCGGCTCGCGAAGACATCAGCTCCAGCACAGTTCAGGTGTAGACTGTCCCAAAGCTACAGATCCCACTTTCCCCAATGCTGGTGCCAGTGCCCCATAAACTGGAACCCACTTCTCCCACACCAGTCTTTGAGCCACATATTCATTTCTCTAACCTTATTTGTTATTTGCTAATTTGCACGTGGCTCAGGTAATAATCCAGAAACGATTACCTTTGAGGATCTGCTTTTTAATTTGTTGCCTAACCTGTCATACTGACTATGCACAGCCTTCTTCCTCGTCCTGCCTATGACATTGGTGCCTACATGGACAATCATTACTGGATGCTCCCCTCCCACCGCAAGTTCCTCTCCAGACCTGAGCAGAAGTCCTGAACTCTGGCACCGGGTAGACAACAAAGCCGACTGGACTCTCACTCTTTGCTACAGAGAACAGTGTCAATCCCCCTCATTATACTATCCCCTACTCTCACTGCGTCCTTTTTGCCTCCCCAAACGGATGGCTTCCTGTACCCCGGTGCCATGGTCAGTTTGCTCATCCACCCTGCAGCTCCTGCTCTCATCCAAACAAACTGAGAGAACCTCAAACCTGTTGGACAATTGCAAAGGCTCACACTTCTGCCCTCTGGGTCCCCTTACCTGCCTCACTCATAGTCACACCCTCCTCTACCCCTGACCACTAACTAAATCAGAAGACCCTATCCTAAGTGGCGTGAGTGCTTCTTGGTATAAAGCATCCAGGTAACTTTCCCCATCCCTGATGTGTCGCAGGGTCTGCAGCTCAGCCTCCAGCTCAATGACTCAGAGCTAAAGTTCCTGAAGCCACAAACACTGCAGATGGGTTTGCCCTGGATCACAATGTTATCCAGGAGCTCCCACATGCTGCAGCCTTTGACACATCACCTGTCCTGCCACCCTTAATGTGTTTTAAATAATTACTCAATTATACTAATCACTTATTCATGTTGCTTTCTTATATATTTTCTTAAATTTACCACCAAATTATGTACTATTTTAAACATTAGGTATAGAATAGAACTTACCAGATATTCAGCAAATAGCTAGCTCCTTTCCCTGTAGTAGAGCAAGAACCAATTTCTATGGGGTGAGAAAGATAGAAAGAGGAAACAAACAACTCCCCTCACATCAAACTCCAAGCCTTCACTCAGTTAGCCAAGGCTACACGGAAGAACCCTGAGTTTATCATAAACTGAACTGGGGCTACCATAACCAGATTCAACCAGTTAGCTAATTAATTACAACAAAAACAAAAATAGCTGGAAAAACTCAGCAGGTCTGACAGCATCTGAAGAGAGGAATACAGTTAACGCTTTGAGTATGTATGGCTCTTTATCAAAACTAAGGAAAAATAGAAATGAGGTGAAATATAAGGTGGTTGAGGGGGGTGGGACAGGTAGAACTGGATTGAGGGCCAGTGATAGGTGGAGGCAAAGAAGGGTTTGTCAAAGATGTACTAGACAAAAGGACAAAGGACGGTGGTGATATTAGCTATTTAATGTGCTAATGGTGACATTAAGGGTAGAAAGCTGGACGAACAAGTGATAGATAGCCCTGGTTGGGTGGGGGGAAGGGATCAAAATGGGTTAAAAGATGGAGATAAAACAATGGATGGAAATAAATTTTAAAATAACAGAAATAGGTGGGAAAAGAAAAATATATTTAAAAAAATGTTTTAAATTATAAATTATTGGGAAAAGGGGGATCAGAAAGGGGGTGGGGATGAAGGAGAGAGTTCATGATCTGAAGTTGTTGAACTCAATGTTAAGTCCAGAAGGCTGTAAAGTGCCTAATCGGAAGATGAGGTGCTGTTCCTCCAGTTTGCGTTGAGCTTCACTGGAACATTGCAGCAGGCCAAAGACGGACATGTGGGCATGAGAGCAGGATGATGTGTTGAACTGGCAAGCGACAGGGAGGTCTGGGTCATGCTTGCGGACGGACCGAAGGTGTTCCACAAAGCGGTCACCCCGTCTGCGTTTGGTCTCTCCAATGTAGAGGAAACCGCATTGGGAACAGCGAATGCAGTAGACTAAATTGAGGTAAATGCAAGTGAAATGCTGCTTCATTTGAAAGGAGTGTTTGGGCCCTTGGACCTTGGTGAGAAGTGGGGAAGTAAAGGGGCAGGTGTTGCACCTTCTGCGGTTGCATGGGAAGGTGACGTGGGAGGGGGTTGATGGTGTAGGGGGTGATGGAGGAGTGGACCAGGGTGTCCCAGAGGGAACGGTCCCTACGGAAAGCCGACAAGGGGGGTGAAGGGAAGATGTGTTTGGTGGTGGCATCATGCTGGAGTTGGCGGAAATGACGGAGGATGATCCTTTGAATGCGGAGGCTGGTGGGGTGATAAGTGAGGACAAGGGGTCCCTATCATGGTTCTGGGAGGGAGAGGAAGGTTGAGGGTGGATGCGCGGGAGATGGGCCGGACACGGTTGAGGGACCCTGTCAACCACCGTGGGTGGAAAACCTCAGTTAAAGAAGAAGGAAGACATGTCAGAGGAACTGTTTTGGAAAGTGGCATCATCAGAACAGATGCAACGGAGGCGAAGGAACTGAGAGAATGGGATGGAGTCCTTACAGGAAGCAGGGCGTGAGGAGCTGTAGTCGAGGTAGCTGTGGGAGTCGGTAGGCTTGTAATGAATATTGGTGGACAGTCTATCACCAGAAATTGAGACAGAGAGGTCAAGGAAGGGAAGGGAAGTGTCAGTGATGGACCATGTGAAAATGATGGAGGGGTAGAAATTGGAAGCAAAATTAATAAACTTTTCTAGGTCCAGATGAGAGCATGAAGCGGCAGCATCACAGTCATCGATGTACCGGAGAAAGAGTTGTGGGAGAGGGCCTGAGTAGGACTGGAACAAGGAATGTTCCACATACCCCACAAAAAGATATAATTGGAGCCCATGCAGGTACCCATAACCACACCTTTTATTTGGAGGAAGTGAGACGAGTTTAAGAAGAAATTGTTCTGTGAGAGAACAAGTTCAGCCAGATGGAGTAGAGTGGTGGTGGATGGGGATTGTTCGGGCCTCTTTTCAAGGAAGAAGCGGAGAGCCCTCAGACCATCCCGGTGGGGGATGGAGGTGTAGAGGAATTGGACGTCCATGGTGAAGAGGAGGTGGTTAGAGCCTGGGAACTGGAAATTATTGATATGATGGAGGGCGTCAGAGGAATCGCAGATGTAGGTGGCAAGAGACTGGACAAAGGGAGAGAGAATGGAGTCAAGGTAGTAAGAAATGAGTTCTGTGGGGCAGGAACAGGCTGACATGATCAGTCTGCCGGGACAGTCCTGTTTGTGGATTTTGGGTAGGAGGTAGAAGCAGGCTGTCCGAGGTTGGGAGACTATGAGGCTGGAAGCTGTGGAGGGAAGATCTCCAGAGGAGATAAGGTCAGTGACAGTCCTGGAAACAATTAACTACTCAGCTCCTACAGCTGGGAGTGAGTTTACCCCATCCAAACTGCAAGAAAGAAAGAACTTAGTCTGCTTACACAGTACTTTTCAGTTACTGCAATTACAGACTAGATTAGATATTTAAGAGCAAAATTTAAGAACAAAATTAACATTTAAAACTCCTCTTTCACCAAACCCCAAATCTTCACTCAGTTAGTCAGCTGCACTCCGATTGCCCTGGACAATTGCTAAGGGGATGCCCTCGGTGTTAGCACAGGTGACAGGGAGATTGGCCACCCAGTGCCGGGCCTTTAATGGGGTCACAGATGAACAGGGGGCAAGGTTGCCAAGGACAATTGGGTGGCCACTTGTCCAGATGGAAGACTACAGCCTGCAATGAGGGCACGACTGTCAAATTCTGCGCCCAATGTAATGAGGGACATTACCTTGTGCAGGAAGGGCAGGAGGGAACAAGCAGAGGAAAGCGGGGCAGGGAGGCAACATAAGCAATTCCCTCAACACAGGATCTACCAAAGTTGTAGCTACCTGATATAACCGAGAGCCAGTGCCGCAGGAGACTGTGGCTCTCCAGCCAGATGACCATAGACAGTTGTGCTCTCATCACCCAAGACCTCGCACCTCTGATTGCAAGTGACCAAAGTCACTATGGCTTTGAATTTCTTAGCTTCTGTCTCCTTCCATGGGTCAGCTGTGGACCTTAGTGTCATCTCAAAAGCAGCTGCACATAACTCCATCTCGCTGGCCATTGTTGCCCTCATTGCCAGAGCTGCACAGCACATTCATTTAACAACAGACATGGCCTCCTAGGGACAGAACACCTTGGATTTCAACTCTATTGCTGGATTTCCCCAGGTACAAACATCATTGATTACACCTATGCAGCCAAAAAGGCAACCAGCAACTGGCCAGAGGGAACTAACAACAGGAAGGGCTTAATGTCTAACTGATCTCTGACCACACAAGAGCTTCCGCCATGTGTGCGCTTGCTCTCCTGGCAATACCATGACTTCTTCATCCTCTGCCAGTCCAGGCTGCCTCAGGGCTTCACTTCAATCCCCAAAGTGCTTGAATGGTAGCCTTAAGGGTGGAGGGGCTGGGGTGCTGGAACACAAGGAGAAAGAAGTTTTCTTTCAGTTGTACAAAGCCTTGGTCATATCACCAGTTTGGGGCACTGAATCTCAAAGGACACTTAGTGCAAATCTGGGATGATTTCGCCCGAAGTGTGGTAGTGGTAGGTAAAATGATGTTTTGCCCGCTGGCTATGATGGCGGGTTTACATGCTGTATTGTCTCAAACCCACCACATTATTTATGCATTCCCGGGAAACGTCATTTCGATGGCTGGCTTCGTCATCACCTCATCATACCAGGCGCCATATTTAAATCCAGCCGCACGCACACATTTCATTCTTCCAGACCACGACTGCTGCAGGGAAAATGTCCACGAAAGGCAAGAAAACTACAGGCCCCAGGTTTAGTGACGTTATCTTTTGGATGCCGTGGAGGCCCACCCTAATAATCTCTACCACCCTCTGGCTGCAGGATGGGCAGCAGCGTTACCAACCAGGTTTTGGAGGAGGTGGCAGCGGTGGTTATCGCCAATGCTCTACAAAAGGACAGCCACCCTGTGCCACAACAGGATAAATGGTCTCATCCGTCCCACCAGGGTAACTCACTCACAACACATCACACATCCACAGGAATCTCACATCTCAAGGGACGCCACTAGTTCTCACACACACCATCACATCTGCATCAGGCTCACATCCTCTGGAGCTTACATCCCCATTCTTGTCGATGGTGCCACTCACAACACAAACATTCCACACTGTGCCATGTGCCCTGCTCACGCTCTCTCCATCTGTTTACATGCAGGATAAACCTGCTCACATCAGCAGGGAGAGATCCCAGACCGGGGGTGGAGCGGCCCTATTGGGCCCCTCACTCACTTTGAGGAGTGTGCCATAGTGCTGACTGGTGAGGGTTTGGACCCTGCAATCGACAGGCTGATCAGACAATCATGAACTGCTTTCACACCATCGTGAAACCTGTGGTGCCATATTATCCGTTCACGCCACTGAACATGCCTGACGTCAGCATGGCCATTATCCTTAGAGGGTGTGCAGTGCAGATTCACCAGAATTATACCAGGCCTTGGAAGATTAAATTATGAGCACAGCGAGCATAAACTTGGTTTGTATTCCTTTGAGGCTGATATAACTAAGGTGTTTAAATATGTAACTATTCAATCTAGTGCATTATAGTCCACCCAATAACAGATGGAATAGAAGTGGAGATTTATAGTTTAGTGATATAAAAGAACATCAGCAACTTTGCCAAGATTAACTGGAGTGAAGGGAACGTACATGTTCAAAGTGGGGATATTTTCTAGAATGCATCCAGAACTGTTTCTAAGATCAGGCTTCTTCTTGTCCAAAGAGAAAAGCAATTCAGTGATTTAGTTTTCAGAAATAAAATCAGTTAAGTAATGATGCGAGTGTAGCTAGTTTCAATGCAAGAGTCTTAAAGGATAATGAAGAATTAAAGGATGGCAGAAAACAGGGAAAGTTCACCAAGATGAGGCCCAAATCAATTAGGCAGAAAGGTCAGTAAATAACTCAGCAGTAGGAGTGGGAAAACTCAAAAATAAATTTCTATAAGCTGAAGAGGCTGCATTAAATAGAATGCTTTGGATAAACACTGTATTTATGTAGCACCTGCAATGTAATTAAACCTACCAAAGTATTTCACAGGGGCATTATAATGCAAAATTTGGCATCAAGCTTCTAAAGGAATTATTTGGTCAGATGATTAAAAGTTCAGTCAAAGAGGTGTTCTTAAGGAGTGTCTTAAAGGATGAAAGAGGTGGGAAAGGTTTGAGGAAAATTCCAGAGCTAAACGACTTGGCAATTTAAGAAAGGGCCAATAGTGGAGCAATTATAATTTAGGATGTTTGGGATGCCAGAATTAGAGAAGTACAGATATCTCAGAAGACTATGGGGCCGGAGGAGAATAGAGGTTGAGATTAAATTTAAAAGGGCTGCATGTGATAATTAGGACTAACAGTGCTAAAAGATAATAATGAATAATGGTATAGCATGGAGGTGAAATGGGAGGGTAAGATTGGCTGCCAGGTAATAAGATAAAAAAGGTTAGCTGATAATACAAAATAAATTAGGATAAAGTGTGAAATATTTAAAAAGACAGCATATTCAAATATAAAGGAGGGAGTCTAACTGGTGGGGGAGGGTGTGGACATTAATCAAGGAATGGCAAATATTACATTATCTTTGTACTTTTATTTACAAATGCGACAAAAAGTGAGAGTACAGATGCACTACAGAAGGATATGGAACATTTGTGAGTACCAACTATGGAAAAGGAATCTATTTGATGTAGAAATTGGATGGATAATACATTGGGCCCTGATGGCATGTGTCCGAGGTTGATGAAAGAATTTGGAGGAGATGGTAACAGCTCTGCTAACAACTTTTTAATACCAGTTCAAATATTAATCACTCTTCCCATGAATAAGTGATTCCTGGCATCAGCCCTGCACTTACTCATTAACAGTTTGAATACATGTCCCTCACCTACACCCTCTTTTTACTTCAATCAACTTTTTTCTATTATAAGCAGACTGGTCACTGAAGTTTTTAAAGAAAACTGCATGTGAGAAAGTCTGAAGAAATTGTACAATTTTTTTTGTTTGTTTATGCAACCATTTCACAAGAATCTTATTATCAGTCCAGCTTTACTTCCTTTCAAAGAAGCAATTTTTTAGGTTTCTTTTCCTTTAACAATTTGCATTTATATAGCGCTTTAAAAAAGTAAACATCCCAAGGCACTTCACAGGAGCATTATCAGACAAAACAAAAAAAGGAAAGAGCTCAACTTATTTTTCTCACCTTACTGCAACAGAAGTGCAAGATCCAAAATCAGCTGGAATATTTCTGCCAAAACCAAGTCAACAATTCAAATACAGGATACAGTGGCTCAAAAATTATGTTGCAAGAAAATCTGTTCTCGTAAGGCAATTTCTTATTCATCTGAAAATCCTTCCCCTTTCTTATTCTTCTCTAGCCCATAAAAGGCTGGTATTACAATGCTCGAATTCTTTTAGCCACTGGATTTAAGTCTAGTCTTTCTCTCCTCACTCCCCCACACCACCACTACAACAGCCCCACCCCTACCTCTGGGTCTATCAGCAAAATTTGAATGCTGGTAGCAATAAATAAGTTTCCATTGTCACAATAATGCCAATCAGTAAATCCAGGCTATTGGATAGATTGACAAATTTTATCTGGTTTTCTCCACTTCCTATCGAGCAAACTAATAATCTCATCTATGCTTTATTAAATTAACAATAAGCCATGTATAAATGCAAAAACAAATCCCAGCATTTACCAAATTGTGGTAGAGATGAGAAGGAGCAGCTTCACTTTTAAGTTTAAAAATCACATGGGAAGAAATGATTTAAAAATTCTCAACGATAGCAGGAAGTAAAGGATCATTTGAAACATCTGTTTTGCTAGCACTTTCATGTTTTAATAGGTATTACTTTCTAGACCAGCTTTCTTTTATAAATATAAAAAACGTTTTTGATAATTGCTAATTTAATTATAATCTTAGTCTCAGATTCTGAAGGAAACCACTTCATAGGTAATACAATATTTAGGCTTGCTGTGCATTTCTTTGAGAATATATATCCTGAGTAGGAATATCTCAAGCGTCTAACACATGGATCATATTGCTCAATAGTTGATCAAGCGACTTTTCACCCGAGAGTTTGACATTTTCTTGTTTCTCTTTCTTTAATGTTCTGACACATGCTCTTGATCCATCTCGTTCTGCAAGCTTACTCCATTTTCTTCTTCACATTTTCTCTGGTTAGAAATGGAATCTTTTACTGAGAGTTTTTTCATTTTCACATTTGGAAGCTTTCTTAGGTCTCCATCCCATTCTCTTGAGAGTAAAAAGAAACATGAATCAGAAAATTAAAAGAAAAAAAAAATACAGCCAGCTTTCTACTGTCTGCTCTATTCATTAAGCACCAATTTGGCTCAGCTGGTGGCAGGCTTGTCAGAAAATCAAAGGTGCATGCTCAAGTTGCACTGCAGGACCTGAGCATAATCTAGTTTGATACTTCAAGACTGTTGGACATGTTGGAAAACTGGTTCTTCAGATGAGACATTAAATCGTAAGGGACCTGTCAATCTGTACAGGTGCACACTAAAGATCCAACAGCAATGTTTCAAAGAGAAGTGACTTCTCCTGGCGTCTCAACCAACATTGTTCCTTCAAATATAATGATTTAATTTAACATTCATCACATCTCTGGGGATTTTACTGTGCTCCAAACGGCTGCAATGTTTGTCTACAGCCTACACATCAAAGTAGTTAATTGCATGTGTAGTGCTCTGGGTAGTTTCCAAGAAGCTTGATAAGACTCTGTATCAACACTTGATTTTCTTTCCACTACTGTACAATGTCAATCCAATAAGTAATTCAGCCAATCATACAATTATTCATTTACAGAAAGAAAAAGATTGTCATTTAATTATTTTGGCTGAAGGGGCAGCATGTATTGTAGAAATCAAAACTGGATAAGCGGGGGACAAAGTATTCATGCATTTGACCAAATTTTCAATTATGTGGATCCAATTAGATACCCAATAAAGCACTATACCCCTCACTCTTTTCATATTTGCTGCCATTACAAAGACAGGCCATTTAACCTAATTAGAAAATGGCCAATTTAGAGGATCAAATCTATGTCAACTGGGATCTCAAAGACATCAAATACAATAAACAAATATTAGTTCAGTAATTTTTTAACCCATAGCTAAGTGTTTCAAAACTACTTATGAAAAGCCATACACAAGCGTATTACCCTGTTGTGCAATGCGTATGCGCTACTTCTAAATTTGTTGGATGGAAATTGGAGAAACAAAACTAAATACAGTACAAACATACCTGAAGACTTTCAGATGCTTTGCATTGATAATATCTGGTATCTCTGCAGAAAGAAAGCAATGAGTTGAATAAAATAAAACATTTTTTTTAAACTAATCAAAGCAATAAATAAATTTACCCAATTATGCCTGTCCAAACTCTATACTTGATGTACCAAATGAAATTCTGGTCATAAATCTGCAGTCAGGATATCTAGGCATTCCAGGCAGTGCAGAAAATTGGGACTAAACTGATACTTTTGACGCATTTGAGCTATGAGGAAAGGATGAAGAGCCCAGGATTAATAACTTTGGAGAACAGAAAATTCAGGAGAGTATTATTCAAGTATTGAGGATCCTTATAGAATAAATAAATTGAACACAATAAGGTTTTCAAGGCCATGACAAACGTTAGAACCAGGGGACACAGTTAAGCTTAGAGGAAAGAAGGTTCACAATTGATTTAGATTTAATTATGTTACGTAGAGGGTAGTGAATAGGACGATTGGACTGCCAAAGGGTACAGTGTTGAAAACTTTATAGCAAAATTAAACAATTATTTCTGTGTTAAAAAATCTATTTTTAGGTTTGTTAATAAAGTATAACATTGTGACACTTATTACTCTACATAAAGTAAACTACTTCTCCAAGGAAGTAGAGAAAGGGAAAAAAAATAACTGACAGCTTCCCAGAAGCTAACCACAGCTACAACTAGAGGGCAACATTTAGAGAAGTTCAGAATTAACACTCTTTTGGCACAGAAAGAATACAAATATAAAGATAAAGATAAATATCCAACAGTTTTGCTGCTACTTTTGGCTTTTACCAGTTACAGCAGAAGTCTAATTCTGGAAAGCCTTTTGACTCCTGAGTTAACAGTTGTACACTTAAAAAAACCATCAGAGTTAACTCGAGCATTCTATCTTAATAATAACAAGGGAACTATAAATTCTTTATGCTACCAGATGAAAATATAAGTGCATTAGTCAGGTAACATTTCAAGAGATGATTGCTCATAGGCACCACTTTCCAGTAATTCAAATGAATGATGGTGTCTCAGAAAGAGATTTTCCATTAATATTTGATGGATAAAATTCTGTGCCGCTTTTAGTGAAGAATATTTCCTTTGCATTTTTTTCAGAGCAAAAGGCACTCAACCGTTGTTTAGTGGTTTTCAAAGCCTAAACCATTTGTGTTAAAAAAGAGCTGTAAACTTCACAAATTCCTATACAAGATAGGATAAAAAACTAGTATGAACACAAGTTAACTTGCTAATGAGGAATAACATAGTATAAGCTAAAAGCATTGCAAAGAGTCTATTAGTGAGCAACATCAATCTTCTCTCCTACTATTCACCACTCCTTCTCCTAACCCTTCAAGTTTGAAGTTCATACTTGCACTTTGGAAGACTAATAGTACAAAATAAAGCATAGCTAAAGCAAAATCTCTTGCTCCTGGCTGGCATTTGGTTTTGTGAATGTCAGGTTTATTGTAACAGGGATGGAGTGAAAGGAAAAAAAGAAATTTGTTGACATTCATTACACAAGGTATCACAGAAGTATCAAGAGCATTGAGATCAACTATTTATCATTACATTTTAAGGACTGGCCTTAGAGATTGACATTTTGAGACTTTAGGCCATGAACCTCCGAGTTGTATTGCAACAAGCTTCTGCTTTTCCTGCTGGTTTTTATCTACCGATGAGTACATTCTGAGGAATTATTCAGCAATATATTTAGAAATATTAGCTATAAAATTACCAGAATAAGACTTTCAGCTAGATCTTCACTTCTATGAACATAAAATATAAACAGCATGAAAATGCTTCCATTATGTTGTTTTCATGAAAAATCTGAGATGTGGCAGCAGATAGAACTTTGGCATCACAATTTTTGGGGACAAATAAAAGGTCACTACAAACTTAAGCCAAACTTTCAGACAGAACCCAAATATATTTCAAACATCAATTAATTCAAGGAAACAGTACATCTACTACAAAAAGGAAAGCTATACTTACCTGTGTAAAAAAAAAAAAACAACAGGCAATTTGATCCATAAATTCTATGCTGGTGATTTTCTCTAAATGAGCCATCTAGTCGAATCGGACTCTAAAATTCAGTACACAAACTTTAATCCTTTTCTTCAAGGAATTTCCTAATTCTCTTTTAAAATAATTTATGCTTTTTCTTCAAAATGGACTGTGGTTGAACATTTCAAGTGCCAATTGCATAATTATTTGCTAACTGCAAATCTTGGGGAAGGTGGAGGAGTAGTGGTGATGTCAAGGGATCAGTAATCCATCGTTACTATAGGCTAGTACTCCAGGGACATTGGTTCAAATCAATTTAAATTTAATTAATTAATAAAAACTGGAATTGAAAGCCAGTCTCAGTAATGGTGGCCATGAAACTATCATTGATTGTTGTAAAAACCCATCTGGTTCACTGATGTTCTTTAGAGAAGGAAATCTGCCATCCCTACTCGGTCTGGCCTACATGTGGTTCCAGATCCACAACAACGTGGTTGAGTCTTAACTATCTTCTGAAATGGCCTAGCAAGCCCCTCATTTCAAGAGCATTTAGAGATGAGTGACAAGTGCTGGCCTTGCCAGCAACGCCCACATTCCATAAAAATTTTATTTTAAAACACGTTTAACTTTTTATATCTTAAATTTCTGGCTTTTCATTAACACCTTGCTAACCAAAGAAAAGAAACTCATCACTGTTTATCTTGTCACAATCAGTCATGAAGGTCATGAAGGTCTCCACAACTCAACCTTCACAAGTTCCTCAAACATTTTCATAATTGTAATCCATTGTCCCTGTTAACACCCAACTTTTGTATCATTGCTGCAACTTTTCAAATGCTTTTATGTCCTTGAGGTTCCCAAAACTAAATTACCAAATTCAAACAGATTAGAATAAATTTCTGTAACCTTACCACAACAAATGGTAATCATTTATTCAGATATCTAACAAGAGGTAGCCTTAGGAACACCCCCAGCATTAACCACAGTGGAGCTCAACAGCTGGGTGCAACAGATAAAGCCGAAGGATTTGTAAGTATATTCAGCCAAACGTGGAGCATGTTACCCAAATTTTCTAAGAACATAAGATCATTAAAAAAAGCAGGAAGAGACTATTCTGCCTCTCGAGGCTGCTCTGTCATTCCATAACTGCATGGCTGATCTGATTGTGGCCTTAAATCCATTTTCCTGCCTGCCCCCATAACCATGAACTCCATTGTTATCAAAAATCTGCCTAACTCAGCCTTGAATATATTTACTAACCCAGTCTCCACTCCTCTCTGGGGAAGAGAATTCTAAAGACTACTGGCCCTCAGAAGAAATACCTCATCTCCAGTTTAAATAAGACCCCCCTTATTTTTAAACTGTATCCTCTAGTTCTAGAATCCCCCAGGAGGGGAAACAAACTCTCAGCCCTATCAAGCCTACTCAGAATCTTACATGTTTCAATAAGGCCATCTCTCATTTTTCTAAACTCCAATTAATACAGGCCTAACCTGCTCAGTCTTTCCACACAAGACTATCCCTGCATCTCAGAAATCAGCCGAGTGAATCTTCTCTGAATCTCTTCCAATGCACGTGTATACCTCCTTAAATAAGCAGATCAAAACTGTACACAATACTCCAGGTGTAGACTCACCAATGTCCTGCACAGTTGAAGCAACACTTCCATGCTTTTATACTCCATCCCCCTTGCAATAAAGGCCAACATTTCATTTGCCTCCTTAATTGCTTTTCTTAACCTGCATGTTGACTTTATATGATTCATGTACAAGGACACTCGCATCCCTCTGTCCTGCAGCATTCTGCAGTCTCTTTCTATTTAAGTAATATTCTCATATTCTGCTTTTCTATTCTTCCTGCCAAAGTGGATAACCACACATTTTCCCACATTATACTCCATCTGCCAAATTTCTGCCCACTCACTTAACCTATCATTAGTTCTTTGCAGACTTTTTGTATCCTCCTCATAACTTGTTTTCATACCTACCTTAGCATTGTCAGCAAATTTGGCTACAGTATGTTCATCCCTTCACCCGTTGCATTACAACTCTGAGGTTCATGGCCGAAAGTCTCAAGATGTCAATCTCTATAGCTCGTAAATAGTTGAAGTTCTGATTGGGCGCAGTGAAAGTTTTCATTGCAGACAACATACCAGATGAATGCCTACACACCAGAACTAGCCACTCCAGTAGTCAGGCTGTTCCAGCGCTGCTATAACCCTAGGATTTACTTACAATGTGAAAAATTGGTGCAACTTATTCACAAAAAAAATAGGATAAATCTAAACTGGCCAATTAGCTTCCTGTCAGCCTCCTTCCAATCATCGTAAACTGATGGAAAGCGTCATCAACAGTGCTGACAAATGACCTATATTGCTCATCAATAACCTGCTCAGCTATGCTTAGTTTGGGAACTGTTTAGCTTCAGACCTCATCACAGGCTCGATCCGGACATGGATGCACGAAGTGAACATTAGAAGCTAACAGTAGCTTCCCTCCAACATGAAGACGTAATTCAACCAAGTATGGCTCCAAGCCCTAGGAAGTGAGCTCTGTACCTCAGGGAGCTGAAGAATTTTAAAAATACAAAGTAAAGAACTTAAAAATGTTAATAACATATCTCCTCGTGTGACGCTCGCCCAATGTCATTGCGCGTCTTTTTACGCTCGTTCGGGTCAGGCACACACTCGCCTGAAGAGTGCAGTATTCAGCCCCATGTGTCTTAATTTTAATTAGTAAGTCTCCTATGGGGAACCTTTTCAAATATCTTTCAAAACTTCCTATGTATAATAATGTAGACTGCAATGTTATCAACAAACTCCATTACCTCCTCAAGGAATCTGACAAATTTGTAAGAAACAAGTTGCTTTTACATATTCCTGCTGGGTGTCTTTGGTTAATCCACATTTTTCAAGGTGAGATTAATTTTTTCCTATAGTGGGCCTTCTACAAGCTTTGGATTTGCAGAATTTTCTAAAATGTACTTTCTGGCAAGCACCAGGAATGCCGGGAATAAAATTCCAGCTATTGCTTTATAAGTATTAGTGAAAACTTTCAGCTAAAAATTGTTAATTAACATGTTTTGATTTAGCCAGGCACTAAATTCTAAACTATATTTTTTTCTTAAATAGACAATTTAGAATTGCATCAGCTGCCAACCACGTGCAAAATTACCACAGTGAATAATAGGGCAAGAAATGTGATAACAAAAGGGTATAATAAATATGAACACATATCTGAACATGAAGAGGCAGAAAAAAAAAATTATCATCCAACTGATAGTATACAAAAAAGGTGAATAATTCAACTCTGGCACTGCCAATAACCACTTATCTCAAAGAGGTTTCCGTGAAAGAAACATGAAATGAAAAAAAATCATCTCCTAATCTCCTAATCTGAAATGGGGTTGAAGAACAATGCAATCATTTGGTCTTTGAGTCATTTACGGCACAGGAGATGGTGGCATAACGGTAATGCCACTGGACTACCAATCCAGAGGCCTAGGCAGCTGATGGAATTTAAATTCAGTTAATAAATCTGGCCTAATGGTGGCCATGAAACTATCGTCCATTGTCGCCAAAACCTATCTGCTTCACTAATGCCTTTTAGGGAAGGATATCTACCATCCTTACCTGGTTTGACCTACATGTGACTCCAGACCCACTTTCAAATGCCCTCTGAAATGTCCTAGCAAGCCACTCAGTTGTATCAAACCACTAAAATTCCAAAAGGAATGAAACTGGACGGACCATCCGGCATCGACCTAGGCACCTGAAACAACAATGGCACATCCAGCTCCATTGAACCTTCAAAGTCTACTTAGGATTACTAATATTCTGGGGACTTGTGCCAAAACTGGGAGCGCTGTACTACAGATTAATCAAGCAATAGCTTAACATAGTCATACTCATAGAATCATACCTTACAATGTCCCTGGCATCACCACCAGAGGTGGCAAAACAGTGGTATAGTCCTCAACATCAACTCTGGACTCCATGAAATCTCATGGCATCAGGTCAAACATTGGCACCTACCGTGTTACTACCTACTGCCCTCCCTCAGCTGATTTTGAACACTGCCTGGAAGAAGCAATGAGTGTAGAAAGGGCATAGAATGTATTGTGTGTGGGGAACTTCAATGTCCATTAGCAGGAGTAGTTCAATAGCACCACTACTGACCGAGCCAGCTGAGTCCTAAAGGAAATAGGTGCTAGACTGGGTCCGCGGCAGGCAGTGACGGAATCAACAAGAGGGAAAAACCTACATGACCTCATCCTCACCAACTTACCTGTCATAGGTGCATCTGTCCATGACAGTATTGCTAGGAGTGACCACTGCACAGTCCTAGAGGAGATGAAGTCCCGTCTTCACATTGACGATAGTCTCCACTGTTTTGTGTGGCATGACCACTGTGCTAAATGGGATAGATCTAGCAACTGAAAACTGGCCATCCATGAGGCACTGTGACCATCAGCAGCAGCAGAACTGTACACAACCGCAATCTGCAACCTCATGGCCTGGCACATCCCCCAATCTATCATTGCCATCAAGCGGGGATCAACCCTTGTTCAATGAAGAGTGCAGAAGGGCATGCCAGGAGCAGATTCAGGCATACCTAAAAATGAGGTGTCAACCTGGTGAAGCTACAACACAGGCCAACTTGCATGACAAACAGCGAAAGCAACATGCAATAGAGCTAAGCGATCTCACAACCAATGGATCAGGTCTAAGCTCTGCAGTTCTGCCACATCCAGTCTTGAATGGTGAGGGTCAATTAAACAACCAACTGGAGGAGCAGAAACTACAAATATCCCCATCCTCAATGATGGGGGAGCCCAGCACATCAGTGCAAAAGGTGGCGGCTCAAGCATTTGTAACCATCTTCAGCCAGAATTGCCTAGTGGATGATCCACCTTGGCCTCCTCCTGAGGTCCCCAGCATCACAGATGCTGGTCTTCAGCCAATTCTATTTACTCTACGCGATATCAAGAAATGGCTGAAGGCAATGGATACTGCAAAGGCTAAGTGCTTTGACAACATTCCAGCAATAATACAGAAGGTTTGTGCTCCAGAACTAGACATTCCCCTAGCCAAACTGTTCTAGTATAGCTACACTAGCATCTACCCTGCAATGTGGAAAATTGCCCAGGTATGTCCTGCAAGACACATCCAACCCGGCCAATTACCCCATCAGTCTACTCTCCATCATCAGCAAAGTGTTGAAAAGTGTCGTCAACAGTGCGATCAAACGGCAATAACCTGCTGACTGACACTGTGTTTGGGTTCTGCCAGGACCACTCAGCTCTTGGCCTCATTACAGCCTTGGTCCAAACATGGACAAAACAGCTGAACTCAAGAGTTGAGATGAGAGTGACTGCCCTTGACATCAAGGTAGTATTTGACTGAGTATTGCATCAAGGACCCTAGCAAAACTGGATTAAATGGGAATCGGGGGAAAGCTCTCCTCCTAGCACAAAGGAAGATAGTTGTGGTTGTTGGAGGTCAGTCATCTCAGGCTCAAGGCATCATTGCAGGAGTTCCTCAGGGTAGTGTCCTGGGCCCAACTATCTCCAGCTGCTTCATCAGTGACCTTCTTTCCATCATAAGGTTAGAAGTGGGGATGTTTGCTGATGATTGCACAATGTTCAGCACCATTCATGCTTCCTCAGATACTAAAGCAGTCCATGCCAATATGCAGCAAGACCTGGATAACATTCAGGCCTGAATTGATAAGTGACAAATAACATTTGCACCACACAAGTGCCAGACAATGACCATCTAACCAACTCCCTTTAACATTCAGTGGCATTACCATTGCTGAACGCCTGAGTATAACATCCTGGGGGTTACCACTGACTAGAAACTGAACTGAACCAGCCACATAAATACTGTGGTTACAAGAGTAGGTTAGCAGATAGGAATTCTGTGACAAGTAACTCATCTCCTGACTCCCCAAAGCCTGCCCACCATCGACCAGGCACAAGTCAGCAGTGTGATGGAATACTCTTCACTTTCCTGGATGAATGCAGCTGCAACAACACTCAAAACGCGTGACACCATCCAAGACAAAACTGGAGTGCTGGTTTGCAATCCACCCATCACCTTCAACCATCACTCCCTCTACCACCAATGCACAGTGGCAGCACTGTGTACCATCTAGAAGATGCACTGCAGGAACTCAACAAGGCTCCTTTGCCAGCACCTTCCAAACCCACAACCTCTACGATCTGGAAGGATAACCCGCAAATCCCCCTCCAAGCCACTCACCATCCTGATTTGGAAATATATCACCATTCCTTCACTGTTGCTAGGTCAAAATCCTGGAGCTCCCTTCGTAACAGCACTGTGGGCTTACCTACGCCACATGGACTGCAGTGGTTCAAGGCAGCGGTTCAAAGGCAATTCAGGATGGGCAATAAATGCTGGCCTAGCCAACAATGACCACATCCCGTGAAAGAAGAAAAAAAAATCATTTGGTCCATCAAGTGTCTACATAGAGCAATCCAGTCAGTCCCATTCCCCCGCTCTTATAAAATTCTCCAATGAAGGTCAGCAAGTGTTAAGTGATAAAAGTTGCATATGTATAAAGCGGCACTATACTTCTGAATATAACAAACTAACATTTGCAGCCATTTCTCGCATTTATTCAAATAGATGCACCACACCCAAAGGCACTTTTATATTGACAGTCAGCTACTCAATGCAGATGCACTACTTCTACTGCCAATAAAAGTTTAAAATAATGAACAAGGTCCTGAGAATAAAGGTCTGAGGCGTGAAACATGGAGTTTTTTTTTAACTGAAGCTACAAGCTGAACCTGCATTTAGGTACAAGAAAATTGGTGGTGGGTGGAGGGGGAGGGTGCATTACAATCAAATGCCACTCTCTGAAGTCACAGCATCAATATACAAGTTCCTAATCACACACTTAACTTGGCAACCTATGAAAAGGATCCATTCATGAAGTTAAACAGTTTTTTAACAAAAACAAATTTCTGGAAGGAATCTTCTGTTTCAGAACCTGTGCTTGGTTTGGTCAATCTCGCCAATTTATCCTCCCAATTTGGGAGTGATTATCATATAGAACCAAAGAGGGAGAAAGGTTTTGTCTTAATGAGTTTTCTTCCGATCTCTTTTATAGTACAGCACAGTGAAAAAACAAGAGGATAATGGGCTCCATTCAAAATCAAGAACCCTGAGTCTGAAAATACTAAAGTAATAGTGAAAGATAACCAGTAGCCTGAAAACAAGCTGTGGAATACTGGCTTTGCTCTAAAATTTCACTTCCACTAACTTAGCAGTCATTAAGCTGTTTAAAATTAAAACTGCCACTAAATTGAAGATATATAAATAAATGCTTTGAAAGGTAAATTTGGGCAGATTTGCCCAAAACAAGTACCCAAAAGTGTCACTGCTGGTCCATTATTACATATCATACAGCCCTAACCTTTTAGGAGCAACTTCGTGTCTTTTTTGTAAGTTTTTGATTTTCCTCGGCCAATTATCTTCCTCTGTCTCTCATCTTTCTAATGCATTGACATATGACAGAGGAAAGACTCCACAGGCCATGGAAATCCTCTGGAAATTTCTTCTGCCAGCAGAATGAATCCAATAATGGGCAGGGGGAGAGAAGGGACAAGTACATTATAAGGTTAAAGTGTCCTCTGATCACATGCACACAAGTGATTTCCAGCAAAAGTTACTGGCTGGTGATTTAGATCAGTGCGCTGCCTATCTTCCCTACCTCTTCTTCACCAACATTAGAACCCTTGTCTATGCCTTAATTGCCTAACAACTTGACTTTTATAACAATCTTTCAATTGGCCTCCCAAATGAGACCTGCTGCACCGAGCAAGCTACCTTTAGGCGTGCAACAAGTGTAGCAGTTATTAAAATGAGGTTCAAGGTTTAATTATGGCTGAGCCTCAGCTTCTACCAGATGCATGCCTAGACCAATTTCTAGCCTGCAATACCTGCACGAACAATTTGTTTCAAACAACTGCACAAATGAATGTCCAGGTCTCAATGCAGTACAGGAATGTGGTGACAACAACTGCTCTCTACACTAGGAATTTTGTTGATTTGTGGAGCTCTTTGTTGTCAAACACTTGCTGCTGTAGTTTGTAGAAAGCTGAGCTGGTGCAGCTGGTCTGGTTCTGCTGATCTGGTGCTGGATCTGCTCGTCAATGATGGCCTTTTGAGAGAGGTGGCAGCCAAGGTATAGCTGCCCAGTGCTCAACATATTCCAGAGTCTCTCCTTCAACATATATGGGAGGTAGAATATTTGGTTGATCAGGTATGGGTTGACTTATGAGTTTTATTTTGGCAACATTCGAGATCAGGTCAAGTCTCTTATATGCAGGATTAAAGAGATTGAGAGTGGCTTGCAAATCTGGTGCAGAGTGGACAACAACTGCAAACTGTAGGTCATGGATGTCTAAACTGGTGGTCTGTTTAGCTTTGGCACAGAGGCGACTGAAGCTTTTCATCTAAGTGGTATTTAATACTCACACCAGAGGGCAGTTCTGCTCCGGAATTATGAGCACCTAGGGGCTAAATTAAAATGCAGAACCTCAAAGGTAATAATCTGACTTACTAGCTGAGCTATGAGACAAGTAGCATAGGGTAAATAAGACTAGAGATGTATGCACGGCTCAAAGATTGGTGTGGGAGAAATGTTTCAATTCATGGGACAATGGCACCAATACTGGGAAAAGTGGGAGCTATATTGTTGGGACAGTCTTCACCTGAACCATGCTGAGAGTAGTGTTCTGACAAGTTGTATAACTAGGACGGTAGAGAGGGCTTTAAACTGAATAGTGTGGTGCAGTGATCATGTGAGGGTAAGTAGGATAGCAATCTGTGTAACGATAATCAGAGAGTACAAACTTAAGTGTGCACCAGCAGATAAGGCCAGAAATTGCAAAAATGGTAAAAAGACAGAATTAAACGCTTTGTATCTGTACGCACTTAGCATTTGCAACAAGATAGATAAGTTGTTACTGCACATAGAAATAAATATATATGGCCTGATAGCCATTACAGAGACCCCAAGGCTGGAATCTGAATATTGAAGGGTGTTTGACATTTTGGAAAGACAGGAAACTAGGAAAAAGTGGTGGGGGGTAGCTCTGTTAATTAAGGATGATATTTGGACAGTAGTAAGAGATGACCTTAGCTCGAAAGAACAAGATGTAGAATCAGTTTGGGTAGAGATAAGAAATGGGAAAGGTAAGAGGTCAGTTGCGGGAGTAGTTTATAGGCCCCTTACAGTAGTTACACTGTAGGATAGAGCATACAAGATAAAATAGAGGAGAAACGGTGAAGTAAGGTCCTATAATAATCATGGGTGAGTTTAATTTACATGCAGAGTGAGTGAATCAGATTGGCAAAGGTAGCCTGGAAAATGAGTGTATAGAGTATGAGTTCACAGAGTGCATTTGGGACAACTTCTTAGAGCAGTATATTCTAGTGCCAACCAGGAAACAGGCTATTCTGGATCTGTTAACGTGCAATGAAACAGGATTAATCAATAACCTCGTAGTAAAGGAGCCTCAAAGCGACAGCGATCATAACATAATAGAATTTCACATTCAATTTGAAAGTTAGGAGTCTGGGTCTAAGACTAGTGTTTTAAAGCTAAATAAAGGTAATTATAAGGGTGTGAAGGCAGAGTTAGCTAAACTGAACTGGGAAATTAGGTTAAAAGCTAAGACGGTAGAGGTGCCGTGGCAGACTTTTAAGGAGCTATTTAATAATTCTCAGCAAAGATTTATCCCAGCGAGTAAAAAGACTCTAGGAGAAGGATGCATCATCCAGGGCTAAATAAGGGAGTTATGGATAGTATCAAATTGAGAGAAACACTGGGCTAATCTGCAAAGATTAATGGTAGGTCAGAAGAATGGACAGATTTATGAACCAGCAAAGAATGACTAAAAGAATAAGAGCGAGAAATTAGAGTATAAGAGAAAGCCAGCTAAAAATATAAAAACATATAGTAAGAATTTCTACAAGTATTTAAAAAGGAAAAGAGTAACTAAAGACAGTGTTGATCCTCTAGGGTGAAAGTCTGGGGAATTAATAATGGAAAATAATGAAATGACAGAAGCATTGAATATGTATCTTATGTCTTTTTTCACTGTAGAAGACTTAGAAAACTTCCCAAAGATACTTGAAAAGCAAAAGGCGAAAGGGAGGGAGGAACTTGAAAACAGTCGTCACCATGGAAAACAAAAACAGAATTACCTGGAAAAACTCAGCAGGTCTGGCAGCATCGGCGGAGAAGAAAAGAGCCGACGCCTCGAGTCCTCATGACCCTTCAACAGTTCTGGATTTTGGATTTCCAGCATCCGCAGTTTTTTGTTTTTGTCACCATGGAAAAGGCTGTTATGACCAAGCAGCTGGTAAAGCCAAGTTATTTTTTAAAAACCCCAGCGGGAAACTTTAAACAACTGTCATAACCTATAATTTTAAGTGTTATGTTTGAGATGCAACTCTACATTCAGAAATCATACCACCAGTTCTCGAGGGGTTTTATATTAAGCTAAATGAAACATTTTATTAATTTAAACAAGTTAAATATGTATACATGGCTACAAATTATACGATCATAACTTATAACAAATTCCCAAACTAATCTCTGTTAAAGCAACAGCAACCCATGTACTTAACCAGACACCAGGCAAAGCATTTTCACCTTACAAAGTCAAAATGAGGTTCTGTTCACCTTGATTGTTGTGGAGACAGTTGAAGGCTTACAGCTGCTTTTGATCTCACATTGCCTCTGCTCTACACACACAAAACGGTTGTCTTGTTATACCTAGCGCAGCCCATTGAATGTAAAGTCTCATTGTATCACCAGCCACTTTGAACTCCAGCTCTCTAAAAATAAAACCCCTTTCATAATACCAATTTTATTAATAAAATTGGTAAGACCACATCTGAAGTATTGTGTAGTCTTGGTCTCCTTATTTGAAAAAGGATATAATTGTGTTAGAAACAATTCAGAGAAGATTCGTGCAACTCATTCCTGGGATGGAGGGCTTATTTCATGAAGAAAGGTTGAACAGGTTGGGCCTTTACCCACTGGAGTTTAGAAGAATGAGAGCTGATCTTATTGAAACATATAAGATCCTGATGGGACTCGAAAGGGTGGATACCAGGAAGATGTTTCCTCTTGTGGGAGAGACCAGAACTAGAGGACACAGTTTAAGAATAAGAGGCTTCCCTTTTAAGGCAGAGATGAAGAGAATTTTTTTTTTTTGCTCTCGGAGGGTCGTTAGTCTGTGGAATTCTCTGCCCCAGAAAACAGTGGGGGCTAGGTTATTGAATTTATTCAAAGCTGAGTTAGATTAATTTTTGATAGACAAGGGAATCTAGGTTTATGCAGGGGCAGACAGTAAAGTGGAGTTGAGGTCATAATCAGACCAGCCATGATCTTAACGAATAGTGGAGAATGCTTGAAGGGTCGAATGGCCTACTCCCACTCCTAAGTCCTATGTTCCGACGTCCTATGTGATTGAAAGATGAATTTGGATTGTGCTGTCTGAGTATGTGCAGTGTACCTAATTTTCCAGGATGTAACAGCGCCAGTAGTTTACACAGTTATAGCTATGGGTATTGTTTTCTTGAAGTCTCATGCCTACAGGTCAATCTAGGCTAGTGAATTGTTCTACTGATTGCTACTGACAACACTGGTTGACCAACGAATCAGTACTCCTCAATGTTGGCCATCATCTAGATAAAGCATTGAGGGCACTAAGTACACAAAATGTCTTCTGGGTTATGAACTTCAATATTTACTATGGGATTTCCAGTATTTACATTCAATAGAGGTAAAGAACACGTCATTCCTCAGCTGTATGCAAGCAAATGCAAGAGACGAGGCTGAAATGGTTGTAAACATCTGCAGCCAAAAATGCCAAATGGATGAAGCTACTTGGCCTCATTCCAAGATCCCCACCATCATGGATGCATTATCCAGCAAATCTGATTCATTCATGTGACATCCTGAAGCAGATGCGCACGGTTAACATACGGCAAAGGCTAAAGACTTTGATAGTATATTGGCCTATGTGCTGAAGACCTTGCAGAACATACCAGTTCCCTGGCTTTTGCAAGATTGAAATTATTATTTTTTTGTTAGTTATTGGTAACAAGAACATGGAGAAAAGTAAATGAAGTTGAGATATAGATCAGCCATGATCTAACAAAATGATAGAACATGCTGAAGGAGCTGAGTGGCCTCCCCTATTCCTTTGTTTGTGAAACCAGGGCGCATTATATTATATTTTAATTAGAGGTAAACAAGATTGAAAATTACTTTTGCCCTTCCAAGTACCATTAGAAACCCACACGCCAACAAACTGATATTAAGAATTTGAAAGAGCACATTTGAAATTGGTTAATTGGGCTGAGTCCAGATTATAAGAATAAAATTAGAGCGCAACCCACTTTTAATTAAACACTTATCAAATATCAATACTTTAAGAATATTTATAGGAGGGGACTGGTAAGGTAACAAATAAAGTACTCATACCTATTCCATTTTCTTCATACAGACTCCTCTCACGTTCAATGCTGTGTTTGAGAACGGCTTCCCGAGCCTCGTGCTGTCTTCCTTGCCTGCCTTTGATGCTATTCGTCAATTCAATTTGCTCCAACTCAGTATCGAACCTGTGCAAATACCTCGAGTGAGGCAGAAATCAGATTTCCCTAAGTAATTAATATATAAGACCCAGTAAAGTTGCAAGTCATTGGTCTGGATTTTGAGTCAGCAGTGGAGGAACAGCGCTCACCATTCACTACCCTGACAGCTGCCCAGAAAGTGTTAGCAGGTTTTTGAACAGCGGCTTGTTGTAATCTGGCGCCTGATCCAGCATGGAATCTGAGAGCAGAACAAGCGGCATCAAGGCACTTCAACCAGCTGGAAGAATCCCCGCCGATTCATAAGAGGGGCAATTTTAACCCTTAAAAGGTGGTTGGGCTCAGTTCAACAGGGCAGTTAAAAAGCCAGAAATCTGAAATGTGAATCTAAGGCTCCTCAAGCCAGTTTCAATGCAAGTGGACTTGGAGGTGAGTTGGTTGTTTACATATTTTAATGAGACTAAGTTTCTTCATGGGGATTCGATGCTTAGGTGCAGATTTCAGGTTTGCCTGGTCTGGGGAATTGTGGTAGATGATAATGACTAAATCCAAATGGCAAGTACTTTTACAGCAAGGTTTTTGGGCCAAGGGAGCATGAATGTTTCCTCCAGACTCAATAAATTACGCAATAAACCCCTATCCCACCATGATTTGTTTGCTTCCCCCAAATCCACAAACAAATGGCCATGACTGCCATCTGCTCTTCTCAACTGCCATCTATACCCCACCACCCACCCCCTGACCATGATTGGAGCCTCCGCCCCCACTAGATCCACCTGCTTTCAATCCAGCTCTCCAGTGGCCTTGTGCTGCAGGATGTCCTGCCCAATAAGCAGCTAGCCTGTCAAAGAGGGCAGGGAATATACAGAAAAAGTTAAAGATGATTTGGGGAAACACATTTCCCAACATCAAAACAAGCCCCAGTCTGCCTCCCCGTCTCTAAGCCAATGCCTAACCCGGTGAGTTTTAACCCAGAAGTATTAAGCAGGATGTATAAATTTGATTTAAATCATGTATAGAAAGCGGAAGATTGAGAGAGAGAAAAATGAGGAGGGATAAAAGAGACAGGTGAAGTAAAAACAAATTCTTTAAATTAATTAACTTCTGAAGGAATTATGTCCACAATTGTAAAATTATATTTTCAGGGCCACAGAGGTGATTTTCAATAATTATGATTTATCATGGGGTTAAAAATTCGCTCATTCCTGAATGCATCAGGCCTACCTTTTTACAGCCTCTTTAGTGGGGAATTAGTGAGCAAGTACCCCCAGTTCACACTATTGCATGCCTTTAAACAGCGAGTCTGTTAGCTAGAACTGTTATAGCAGTCTGTGAAGGAGTGATTATATCTAACTGCAACTTCTGCACTTTTGCACATTCGGATACCAAAAGTTGCTGTCTGACTTACTGCACAATAACGGTGAGCATTGTTAGCCTCACTATTACTATTAACACAAAATTCAGGCCAATATTTTAACTTACACCACCTCTTGCAGTGTCTCCTAGAGACATGCTTGTGAATGGTAAATAATAGTCAATGGACAAGAGCATCTCCCTATTTGCAGAAGAACTGTCATTGAACTGAAATGTTAACACTGTTTCTCTCTCTCCACAATGCTGCGAGATCTGCTGAGATTTCCAGAATTTTCTGTTTTTGCTTCAGGTTTGCAGCATCTCAGTATTTTCCCTTTATTATCTCGTTACTGTAAATTGTCGTTCAAAAGCCCACTAAAACACTGTGGACATCTGTAAATGCAATGACCAGCAAGTACCATTCCTTTACTTCTGATTACAAAACCTGAGCCAATGTTTACATAGAATACATAAGGGTCTGCACTTTAAAATGAAAAAAATAAATTACTATTCCCAAAGTCACTCTGAATATTGTGACAATCTCTGTGGAGACCATTAATGTTTAAACAGAAATTTGAAAACCCTGTGATTAGCTGAAAGAAATTACACAAGATTTTAGTTTTTAAGAAAAATGAACTTTACTGCAAAAAATATAAAAAAAATAAAGCAAACACCACCAACTTGACATAGCTTGTCAAGACTCAGGACCAGATTTTCGTGGAGTCATGGAGGCTCCAGCATCTTTAAAAATGACAGGTGCACCTGGATCCAGAAGTCCCTCCCCTATTTCTGGCTGATCCCATGAGCAATCCGGAATGTGGTAAAAGCTACACTAACAACGAATTTACCCAATCAATTGAGTTCGTAATACATTTGCTCTTTCCGAAGCGGCATATATTCATACACAGGGACCAGTCCTCTGCAAACAAAGGAAATGTTCAGACCTTGTACCTTTTTTGAATTACCCAAGTGCCTATCGTTACCCCTTGCTTTCTTCATGGCAACTCCGTGACCTGAGTCAACTTGCCAACCAACCAGCATCCTTTTTTCCTGTACTGTAAATTGTTGTGATTGTTTGAAATTTGGCATTCTTGCATTTGTCCTGATAAGTGCAAAACGATAAGCTTCAGTAAGATGGCTCCCTTTTCGTCAACAGCCAAATTTAATGACTGATCCCCAAATGAAGAAATTACCAAAAGGATTCTATTTTTTGTAGCTTTTACTTTGACATGAATTGGAACCAATAAAAACTAAACATGAATTAACAGGCAAATGATACTTCAAATAAAAAAACAAATTTCACTTCAAATAACTGATACAACAAGATGCATCTTACACGAAAACAAGCACTGGCATCATTCGCCAGAGACATGAAATAGCATGTGTGGTCTCAAAGTTCTCTAACTCAGCCTCTGGTACATAAGATCTCTTACTATCCCACTCAATCGATTTGCCCCTCGAGTCACGGTCACTAGCAGCCTTATTCTACCAATGGACTCAGTGACAGGTGTTACTCCTGCAGAACCTCCTTTGCAAGATTCACGACAGTCTTGATGGCATATATTCCAGAGACTCCTTTTTATCACCCTTTTAAATAAATCCCATTAAATGAATTGGTCTGCTATGACAACACACAGCAGCAGTAAAATTATCCAATTCACAATCCATGCTCTAACCCTGTCTTCAGTTTTCTGTCCTGTTTGACTGTATGACAAACACAGAGCTCCTTGTAAATGTGCCTTCTCTGTTCTCCCCTCTGCCGTAGCTCTCCTTTGTGTCTGCCAGTCACAAGGCCTCTTTGTTTCTTAACTTTTCGCCTGTTGCTACTGTTTCCAAGTCAAGGGTCGCCAGATCACATGGGCCAGTATTTCTTATTACCTAAAGATATTACAATTGATCTCTTTTTATTGCAATTGATCTCTTTATAATTGATTCTAACTATTAAAAGTCCTTTTGAACATTCTTAAAACACATCTTATTTACAAAACAAGCTTCATTGCATAGTGTCATTTTATAGTCCTACAGAACCCAATACATTCACCTGACTTTATGACATTGTTACCATCTCTTGTGCTCTAAACTCTCGACAAGGCATCTGCAATCACAGTGGTTCACTCTGAAACATGCATAATATTTGGTATAAATAGCCTTAGCATCAAACTATACTGAAATAGCCTTTGGTTTTTGGTTTCCAACTTTTCTAGGAACACCAGGGTTGTGGCCTATATAGACTAGAGCCTTGGTTTTGCACTCATGTTTTTAAATCTGTATTGGACTTTGTACAGTCAGGACCCTGGTTTAGTATTAATAGGAGTCCAAAGATTTTTAAATTTTTTCAGTCTGGTTAACTTTATCAAGAACAACATTGTTCATTGCTGGCAAACCATCTGGCTTCGGGGTACAGGCGGCTGTAAACTGGAATCCAAGGTATTGGAATTCCTGTTATATCGCGTTTTAGCCTATGGAATTGGCAATTTCCTTTGTTTTCCTTTAAAGCTGGGCTTCCACTATTTGAAACAGACTCTGAATCACTTGTTTTTAACTCCTGGTCTATTTTCTTCCATGGCTACATGGTTTTCCATGCCCAAGTTTTTGGAAAAAAGTTTCAACCAAACATCTGAAGTGTCCTTCATAACAATTGGATTCGCCCCATAGAAACATAGAAGAGCCCGAGTAGGTCATTTGGCCCTTCGAGCACACTCCACCATTCAATATGATCATAGCTGATCCTCGATCTCAACGCCATACTCCTGCACTCTCCCCATAGCCCTTGGTGCCTTTAGAGTCCAGAAATCTATTTCCTTCTTAAACATATTCAAGTGACTTGGCCTCCACAGCCTTCTATGGTAGACAATTCCAAAGGTTCACCATCTGAGTGAACAGGTTTCTCCTCATCTCAGTCCTAAATGGTCTACACTATATCCTGAGACCGTGACACCTTGTTCTGGAAACCACACCCCCCCCCACCCGGCCCCCCCAAAAGTCAGAGGAAATATTCTTCCTGCATCCAGTCCTGTTTAAATTCAGGATCACTTAACTCCAAGTTCTTCTTCATGATCTAAACCTTCTGTTTTCTTTTCCAGGAGATGCAGGTTTAATACTGCCTCCTTTTGTGCAAGTAGTTCATTTACCTGTTGAGTAAAATTCTCTTCAGCTTCTATGAGAACTTCATTCAGGTTATGTTGATGATCAGCAAAGAAAACTTGATATTCCTTTTTATTTACCGCACAAACTTCCTTAAATTCTTTTTGCTTCTCGTCATCCCAGTGTTCAAGCTTTGTTTAAATCCTTTCATTTTGAAGTTTTAATTTACTTTCAAAAACAAGCATCTTTCCTCAAAGCTCTATAGTGTCAGCATTAGACACAGCTTCTCCACTCTCCTTCAAAGCATGTCTTCCCTCTGTTGCCATCTGCTTTGCCTCTTCAAGCTCATACTTTGTCTGCATTTTTAATTCATATGACTTTAGTTCGCCTCCAGCTGCCATTAACTTTTCCTTTTCAACTGGATGCTCCAATGCCCTTTTAAAATTAGTAGACTTAAGTGCCTAGCATCTTTATTCGAAATATTAATTCTCACAGGTTTACAGAAAGTTCTTTTAAGTCACCTGGCTTTTCCTGTTCAATTTCAGTTTCAACAGCCTCAATGGGCATTCCCAAAAACTGGAGACAGCAATATCTTATCCCTAGATAGGTCATTTCCTAATAAGAAATCTACACTGTCAATAAGCAAATTATTGGACATTGTGTTGTCAAGAATTACAGGACCACTAAGGAACATTTTAAATTAACTCTATACAAAGGCATAAGTAAATAGCTTCCATCGATTAATGCCATGGCATTCATCAAACTATCTGGGGCGAGTCAAGATATTGGCCAACACCAGGGTCTGCATCTTCCCCCTTCCCTGCCCCCCACCCAGCCCAACCCCGTATTCCTAAGAATAACAACTGACTTGAATATCTCACCGGACAAAAGTAGTGACGCTTTACCCTCAAAGCTCCCATAATTACCTGCACCCTGATTCATTCTATCAGTAAGCTTGGAGAAATTAAGCTTTACCCACTAAGACAATCTTTTCTGAAGGAGCACTGTGCAACTGAACTCATGCATCAGGGTTGCTTCTTAATTTCCAAAATTCAGCCTACACATGCCCTTTCTTGTGGCAAAAGTAGATCAGCTCCCTTGAACTGAACCTGTCCTCCGAACCTTCACTTTTACTAATCTGAGGGGGTCCTAGATTCTTTATCTTTTTCACCTTCCTCAGCAGGGCCTTCCCCTCATTCCAGTTTCTATGAAAGGTTCCAAAATGGAACCTGTTATGAAGTAACTCAAGATTGTCTGCTATTACCAAGGTTTCCCTTATTTTATGGAATTGATGGTCTTCCAGGCAAGTCCTTAACCTCAAAGGCTCACCATTTTTAAATTCCTCCACCTACAACATCTCCATAACTTTATCGAAGTTTATCATCAACCTACACCATCCATTGAGTGCCATTTCCCTTTCCCTGGCAAATTCTACCTAGGTCTGGCCTGTTCACTTTTTCATATTTCTAAAATCCTGCCTGTAGGCTACTGAAGCCAGATCATAAGCATCGAATACATCAGATTTTACTTCCTCATAATCACACGAGCGCTCTTCTGAAAGAGTTAAGTACACCTCCAAAACGTCCTCTACCAAAACACATTGTGGGAGCATAGTCTACTGCTCTTTTGGCCAAATCAGATTCATGGCAATTTTCTCAAAGGACTCAAATTACATCTCCATTCCCTCCTCACTAAATTTAGATACTAAGTGAGAATTCCTCACCAAATCAAAAACAGAATTACCTGGAAAAACTCAGCAGGTCTGGCAGCATCGGCGGAGAAGAAAAGAGTTGACGTTTCGAGTCCTCATGACCCTTTGACAGTTCTGTCGAAGGGTCATGAGGACGCGAAACGTCAACTCTTTTCTTCTCCGCCGATGCTGCCAGACCTGCTGAGTTTTTCCAGGTAATTCTGTTTTTGTTTTGGATTTCCAGCATCCGCAGTTTTTTGTTTTTATCTCTCCAAGTCAGCTTCACTTCTCATCAACTCCTATTCATGTAATCGGAACTCACGTTCCATTTCAAGTTTTCATCTCTCTTTCTCTATGTCTTTCCCCTCTTTTCTCTCTTGCTAATTTCTCTTTTTCTGAGTCAATCTTTTTTAATGCTATTTCTTCTTCAATTCTGGATGTATTTGATCACTAGTCCTTTCTTCCCTGAGATCCAGATGCCTTGCTAATTCTTCAAGGATCCCATCCTTCTTAGTTCCTGATCTTATGGCAATCTCCAAGTGCACTGCCACAGCCTGTAAGAATTCTTTTCACAATCGTTTTATTTCTCTGAGAGTCAGATCCTCCCTTTCAAAAAAAGGCTTGAAACTCAAAAGGTACACACGTCAATTTCACAATAAAATATAGCAAAAGTGAAAGTTAAATCTTGTTGATTTAAATGGAGAGTCCCAATGAACCCGTTTTACAGTCTTTGGGTTCGATCCAGGACTCAAGTCCTCAGTTTTGTTAGGATCCCCCTATGGGAACTGTAAACCAAAATAATAATTTTACTGAATGACCGCCAAATGAAGAAATTACCAACAAGTTTCCACTTTTGCTAGCTTTTATTTCAGTGCACATCAGAACCAATGCAAACTAAACATGAATTAACAGGCAAATGATACTTCAAACAAAAAGGTAAATTTCACTTTTAAATAATTGATACAACAAAGGTACTCTTACATAACCAGAAGCACCCACAAGACTTCCTGCATTCATGTGGCACCACGTGCAGTTCCAAAGTTCTTTATCTCAGCCTCTGGTGCATAAGATCTCTCGCCTTCCCATTCAATCAATTCAGCCCTCAAGTCATGCTCACTGGCAGCCATATTCTACCCAAGGACCCCAAGTGACTGTCTTATCCAAATGCACACTCCCACAGAAACTCCTTAGCTAGGTTGATGTCAGTCTTAATGGCACACATTGCACCAGAGAATCTTTAATCTGACCTCTTTAACGAACCCCGTTAAACAGCCTGGTCAGCTTTGGGAAAACGTAGCAGTAAAATTGTCACAATCTCTGCAGTAACCCTCTCTTCTGCTTCTCGTAAATGTGCCTTCTCTGCTCTCCCCTCTGCTGCAGTTCACCTTTGTGTCTGAGGGTTGCCAAGCCACACGGGCCAGTATTTATTAGCCAAGGAAATTACAATAGATTTCTTTACAATTGATACAAACGCTTAAACCTTAAAACCAATTAAAGATTGCATAGACATTTTGAAGAAATTACAACTTTTACTTACTGTACTGTTTCCAGATCAAAGATTGTCACATCTGTGAATTGCACTTCTTGACATTTTGGGCTGGAAGTGGGTAGCAGGAGTCAGGAAATTTCTTGGCTCAGCCCACCCGCCTCAGGACAAAGTACCCAGGATTTTTGCTACCGGGGGGGCATAGGTAGGCATGGAGGTATAAGGGGCCACAGAGGTTGGGTTGAGGGGCACAGGTTGGTATGGGGGGCATGGGTAAGACCTTTTGAACTTACCTTCAAAAGGCTCCCTTATTCAGACTATGGTCCACAACAGCTCTGAGAAGCCATGAAGCACAGCTCCTTGAAATGCTGGCCCAACTCCACGTAAATTGTGGAGGGCTAGGAGATGCCTACGCCCACAGTGAAGGTAGCCTGGTCAGGAGTGCAAGGTGCCGATTCACGATCCACATCATCCTGCACCCATATCATGCCTTGAAAAAAATTGGGGGGGTGTCAGGAATGGGGCTGGGAGTCCTGGAATCGGGTCTTAAGTGCCATTTTTAAAGGTCCACAGAGTCTCCCAGACTCATGAAAATCCAGCACTATATTGAAAAAAGTTTGCCCTTTCCCACTTAAATACTCCAGTCTTAAATTTTCCTCTTCTCAGACAGAGCTTTATGCTAACTCATAATTTATAATTGCTAAGTGACACTAAGTAATTGGTGATAAATGTTTCATTTTGCCACTGAGCTACAATTTAAACAAAGGGATAACAATCTACTTTTGATAAAAAAAGTTGTTGTTTTACGCAAAACAAACTAAAATTCTATGCAATTCAAATTTAAAAATTTAGATAACTCAAATTAAATCACTGAGTTAAGATTAGACTTAATCTGTCAATGTGACAAAACAGTCATTCACAAATAAAAACAGGTGGTGTTGACCAAAAAATCTCACTAATGCAGGCATCTTGTAATAAATTTTCTCCACTCAGTTATCAGCATATCATTGTTTCTTGCTGAACTTGCCACAGACTAGCATTCTGTAAATTTTTAATTGTGTGTGCATAGTCAGGTAGCATCTTAGAAATTCACTTACACAACCAAAAGGGGCTTAAGTTGTTAGTTCCTCTGGTGTCGGGTTCCCTTTCCAGCAGGTTAAAATATTTTTCACATGATTTGTCAAAAGGATAAAGGTCCGGGAATATTTTCAGAAAACAAGGTAGGTTTTGGAGCAGTTTTCGGAAGCAGGAAGGATGTTTTAACAGAGAAAATTTGGAAGATTGAGGAACACGTTTATTCCAAATAGAAATAAAGATTGCAAAGTGTGTAACGGCAGTTAATTTAATAGCTGAACAGAGAGAATATAATTGACCAACTTAAGTGGGGTAATTGAAATAATTTGATATTAAAGCTGATATTAAGATGTGCATCAACAAATTTAAAAGTAGACAAATGTAGTTATGAGCATTAACAGATTTTGATTTGGGGGCGGGAGAGGGGGGTTAATAAGCAGTGACAGGCAGGGTCAGAGGAAATGTGAACTTCGGTCATTTTTGTTGTCCCTGTAGGTGAGAGTCTCGAAGATCCCTTTTCCCTCACTGCTACTTGAAGTTTTATTTAGAATATGTAAGTTTTAAGGTGTTAAGATAAATGTTATAAGAATGGAACTGTACATATCTTTATATTGTGTGTTTGCGTGCAATATAGAATTTGTGTGCAAGCTTTAATGCGTTTTCTTTCCTAAATAGTCATTTGTGTGTGGAGTTCAGCACTTTAAGTTAAAAGCCTTGGATTGAGAGTCAAATTAAAGTATAATCAAATAAACCAGTGTTTTAAGTTATAAGGTTCAAGTTCAGTTTTCTGGTCAAAAATCACAATTTGAAGCTATTTTAAAGATATAACAGGGTTTTCCTTTGTTTGAAATGAACTAGCCTTTGCACCACCCTCATGCAGACTACCAGGGATTTAACTCTATCCACGAGCTTTCAGGTTAATTAACCCATCCCATTATGACTTTTATACTTTTATTTAGAGATAAATGCAAATGTAACAAGATTTCTAGCAGCTTTAAGAATCTAAGAATTTATATGCAGATTTTTAATGCCACAGTATAGTCATGGTTTAGAGGCTTTACTTTATAAAAACAGTTCAACTCCACCCATTCAGGCCAGGAGATCTGATACAAGCACATTGACCAATGAGTATCAGACCTTTTAGCAAGTTACTTTTGAAAAACTATGATGCTATCTAAAATAAAGAATGTGTGTTGATAAACATGTGGGGCTTTTAATCTGGATACAAATTCATACACTTGAGAAAGAGGTGGTTTTATTTTGGTACTGTATATTACAATTATTACAAGTTTAAAGGTTTGAGGTTTGGTTCCCAATAAAGTTCTCAAAAAGGAAAAGGATTTTTTTTATTTTAAGAGGTTTAAAAATTGACACTAATTCAAATGCTGCTAGGTATCTCAAAAATTTGAATAACAGGTGAAGTTGTTTCACGCTACTACTATGCAGCAGCAACATGAGTGGTATTCACCACTAACAGGATGCTGCCGTCAAGTCAAAAAGATGTTCCGCCTATCACACAAATGAATAATGTGATATATGAATTTCAGTGCCAATGTGATGCTAGGTATGTAGGCCATTCGCCCGAAAGAACATGTCCCAGTCACTGTTTTCAACGGGCAGGGGACAGACCATACCCAACCAGCCTGTGCTTGCAAAACTCAAAACAGTGTCCAATGTTAGATGTGATTCCATGAATAGACAACATTTGCTAAGTAATCCTCAGTGTGCTAAGGGTTATGCTGACAACCAATTTAAGATTGTCAGTTGGGCTCGCAGTGTGGTGCATCTGCATGTACTAGAAGCTACATATATTAATACACAGGACCCTGTTCTTTGCAAACAGAAAGAACGTGCACACACATTGCACCTGTTTCAGCTAAACAAAATAAGACAGCCATTCACTGACTCATTCCTCAGGGCAATGCCTTGACCAATCAAGGTCAAGCTGCCTGGTTGAAATTTCAAACAATGCTTGACAGTTAACTGTCAGTTACCATCACTGGTGCATTCGCCATGGCCACATCACTTGCCAAACAATCAGCACTATTTTCACATATAATATCAATTATTGTTTTCCCTTATATTGATATTCTTGTGAGGTGTCCTGATGAGTGCAAGACGAAAAGCTTAGACATGTCTCTTTTTTCAGCAATGCTCAAGTTCTGTACTACCAAACGAATAAAATATTCTTTACATATTTTGTGGGACCTAATATATGCATTCTACAGTCTAAAATTCCTTCCTTAAAACACTTCATATTAAAGCTCATGAAGCATTAGAGAACAGAAATTTAATCTAGCTTTCTAATTCTAACAACAAAAATACAATATGACCCAGAACATCACACTCCAGGAGGGTCATTCCCCGGAGGTATCCCTGAAGATGCACTGGGAGATCCCCGAAATCCCCAGGCAAGGAGCACATGGGAGTTTAAACTTTTGCAATTTGTGCAATTACTCTGCACAATCGGAGACTTCAAATGGTTCTGGCTCTCTTAGCAGAATAGTTACCCAGGAAAGGCGAGAAGGATAAAAAACAATTCTAACTCCTAACTCTACCCTGTCCCCAACAGCCAACTATCCCTCACCCCCCCCCCCCAACACACACCGACTACCCTCCCAAGCCCCCGAAATACTGTCACCCCCAGAACTACATTCCCCCACACCTCCAACCACACCCCAACCCTCCACTATCCTCCCAATGACTCAATACTCTAATACTCCCCCCACTAACCCATCAGCACCCCCAACTAGCCCCTAGCTACCCTCCCGATCCCCTAACCCCCAAAACTACACCACCATTGCCTAACTACTGCAATATCCCACCCCAACCCTCCCGACTATCCCCACCGCCCAACTACCCTCCCATCCACTGAATATTTGTCCGACACCCTCCAGCAGCACCCCACCCCCCGACTACCCCCACCCCTTCTGAACATTCCTTACGCCCCATACCATCCACCGACTGCTCTCCACTCCCCGACTACACTCCCATCCACCCACTTGCCCGACTGTCACCCAACCCCTCCCCGACTGTCGCCCAACCCCTTCCCGACTACCATCCAACGACCCCCCCCCCGGACTATCTCCCCACCTCCCCAACTACCACCCAAACCCTCGCCAACTATCCCTCCACCTCCCCAACTGCCACCCAACCTCCACCCCTCAGGCCAACCCCAACTATCCTCCAAATCCCTCAAGTACCCTCACCTACCCTAATGCCGACCACCCTAATCTCTCACCCACTTACCTTCTCTACTGTCAAAATGACTGGGGCCTTTAAACTTACTGCTTTATGGCAGCTGGTGCCTCACTTCCTCTGATGTTGCTGCCCTGCACTGGAAGGGCTCAGGAGCTGCTGCGTTGCACATTTCTCACCAGGTCTCTCTCAGGAGATCGGGCGAGAAATGTGCAGCTCCCGACCTGGGTATGTAAAAGTAGCAAAGTGGCAATCCGACAGTAAGTTCTGGGCTTATGTCTTTGGGCACTGAGTATTTTCCCTTACTGCTGTATGCAACCAATCAATTAATTAATCCAAGAAGCAAGTTTAAAATGCAAGTCCTCATGAAAGAATGAAAGACAGAGCAAGATATGTCAATCATTGCTATTCTGGTTTTCCATTTGTGGCTTTTTTTGATAAATTAAAGCCCCTGGAACAGTGTGCTAATGCTTTGCACCAACCAGCTCCATCAACTTTTCCTGCAGAAGAAATAACATTACGAATTTTTTCCAAAATTTTCTCTTACCTTTCTATTATCTCACAGGCTTCCTGCTTACTGTACTCAGTCTTGCTAGGCTCTAGCTGGCTTTGAAACCACAGCAGTTTTTCTCCTGTACGAAAAAATGTTTTTCCAATTATGAAAGCAGATCAACTTGCAAAATGTCAATTTTTTTTGCATTCATTTGAATATGATTCAACATCTCCATCAAAATTTTAAAACACATAAAAAAAGCTTGGCAACGAATATCATAGAATATGCTAGCATTACACTCCACCATCCAGGAATGTTTTAGCAGGAACAAGTATTAACTGGTATCAGTGGTTAAAAATTAAGCATCATGTGTTTTGAAAGTTAGGCAGTACGCTCAGCTCTTGAACCATTTCAAGAACCTATTCACAGAATAAGGAAACATATGTTTCAGCATCAGCATCAGTGGACTAATTGAGAACACAAGAAAAATTCAAAAGGGGAATTACCATTTAGTTTGTAAAAAACATTAATGCTACTGGACCATGAATAATTTGCTATGTCTTTATGGCTGCTTTGCAACTTATTTAAAATTTTACAAAGGAGGAAGTTGGGGACAAGAGGACCATATAATTTGGGTCAGTCTCAACAGTGTTGAAATTTCCTTAGTCACAAAATGCACAGATCTGAGTACTGCACAGAATTGATTCTGATTTCTGCTACTGGGGGAACCTTACCAAAAGATGTGAACTTCCTCTGGATAATAACTCTATGCCCTCAACAACATGCATCTCAACCTTTCATATGCTATTTAGTTATCTATCTGCCTAATTATAGCCTTATTACCACAATCATATTTCTAACTGGATAATAACCCAACTCCCTTCTGTAACATTTAATTTAGCACTGTAACTTTGAAAACTGGATAAATCAATTATGAAAAATATGCAGGCATCTGTATAAATTAAGTTAATGTGTTCAGTTTGAGTAGAGACAGAAATCAGCACTGCAGGGCACAATGGCAAGAGTAATATTAATGCTTTTACCACAATGCTGCATCAGAATCTAGAAAACAGGATTTGAAAATTTGTACACCTAATACTTGGAGTAGCTAAACACTCACACTGCAAATAAAAATGTACAGGTCTGCTTAGTATTGTACTGCCCAGGCGGATGTTTGAGGGCAAATCAACAACTGACATGTGGGGGGCTTTCAAACGTCAGTTGATAAGAATTCAGGACCGGCATGTCCTGCTAGGATGAAGGATAAGTATGGCAAGTTTCAGGAACCTTGGATAAGGAAGGATATTGTGAGATTAGTCAGAAAGAAAAGGGAAGCATTCATAAGGACTAGAAGACTGGGAACAGATGAAGCCCGTGGAGAATATAAAGAAAGTAGGAAGAAACTTAAGCAAGGAGTCAGGAGGGCTAAAAGGAGTCATGAAAAGTCATGGGCAACCAGGATTAAGGAAAATCCCAAGCCCTTTTATACATATGTAAAAAGCAAGAGGGTAACCAGGGAAAGGGTAGGCCCACTCAGGGACAGAGGTGGGAATCTGTGTGTGGAGCCAGAAGAAATGGGAGAGATACTAAATGAATACTTCTCATCAGTATTCATCAAAGAGAAGGACTTAGTGGTCAATTTGTCTAGTGAAGTGTGTGTAGATAGCCTGGATCATGTTGAGATCAAAAAAGAGGTGTTAGGCATCTTGAAGAATATTAAGGTGGATAAGTCCACAGGGCCAGATGGGATCTACCCCAGAATACTGAGGGAGGCAAGGGAGGAGATTGCTGGGGCCTTGACAGAAATCTTTGTATCCTCACTGGCTATGGATGAGGTCCCAGAGGACTGGAGAATGGCCAATGTTGTTCCATTGTTTAAGAAGGGTAGCAGGGATAATCCAGGAAATTACAGGCCAGTCAGTGGTAGGGAAATTATTGGAGAAGATTTGTCATGAAAGGATTTACTACCATTTGGAAGCAAATGGGCATATTAGTGAGAGGCAGCATGGTTTCGTGAAGGGGAGGTCGTGTTTCACTAACTTGATCGAGTTTTTCGAGGAAGTGACAAAGATGACCTACGATGGAAAGGCAGTGGATGTTATATACATAGATTTCAGTAAGGCCTTTGACAAGGTCCCTCATGGCAGACTGGTACAGAAGGTAAAGTCACACGGGATCACAGGTGAGCTGGCAAAACGGATACATAATTGGCTTGGTCATAGAAGACAGAGGGTAGCAGTGGAAGGGTGCTTTTCTGAATGGAGACCTGTGACTAGTGGAGTTCCACAGGGATCAGTGCTGGCACCTTTGTTGTTTGTAGTAAACATAAATGATTTGGAGGAAAATGTAACTGGGCTAATTCGTAAGTTTGCAAATAACACTAAGGTTAGAGGTGTTGCACATAGTGAAGAGGATTGTTAAAGGATACAATGGGACATAGATCGGTTGGAGACTTGGGCGGAGAAGTGGCAGATGGAGTTTAATCCTGAGAAATGCGAGGTAATGCATTTTGGAAGGTCTAATACAGGCAGGAATTACACAGTAAATGGCAGAACACTTAAGTGCATTGACGGGCAGAGGGATCTGGGTGCACAGGTCACTGAAAGTGGCAATGCAGGTGGATAAGGTAGTCAGGAAGGCATATGGCATGCTTGCCTTCATTGGCACAGGTATTGAGTAAAAAAGCTGGAAAGTCATGCTGCAGCTGTATAGAACCTTGGTTAGGCCACACTTGGAATACTGCGTGCAATTCAGGTGGCCACATTACCAAAAGGATATGGAGGCGTTGGAGAGGTGCACAGGAGGTTTACCAGGATGCTGCCTGGTCTGGAGATTATTAGCTATGAGGAGAAGTTGGAGAAACTCGGATTGTTCTCGCTAGAGCGACGGAGATTGAGGGGCGACTTGATAGAAGTTTACAAAATTATATGAGTAGATGGTCAGAAGCTTTTTCCCAGGGTGGAAGAATCAAATACTAGGGGACATAGATTTAAGGTAAGAGGAGAAAACTATAGAGGAGGTCTGCAGGGGCAAGTTCTTAATGCAGAGGGTAATGAGTGTCTGGAATTCGCTGCCAGAGGAGGTGGTGGAAGCAGGTATGATGGTGGTGTTTAAGAGGTAGCTTGACAAATACATGAATAGGATGGGAATAGAGGGATATGGACCCCAGAAGTGCAAAATGTTTTAGTTGACAGGCAATACGATCGGCGCAGGCTTGGAGGGCCGACGGGCCTGTTCCTGTGCTGTACTTTTCTTTGTTCTTTGAAAATCAGGTTTCTGCCAAAATGAGTATTCTTGCCATTACATAACACAGATCTCTCTGAACACAAATAAAGTATTTACTGCAACAATAACAATGAAGTCCCAAAGGTTCCGCGAATTCACATATTACAATTATCTCCCACTTTCAACCCCAAGTGGTACCTACAATTTTATAACTCACCAATTGTGTTTAGACGGATGGCCTTTCCACTCTTTATCCTGGTTAGAGGAGAAACAAAAACAAGATATTACACTGAAAAATTACAGTGGTTTCTTAAGATATTTTGTAACAATATAATTGATAGCATTATAAATTTTTTGTGGCAGCCAGTCCACTGGAGCCAAGTTAGCAGTGAGTATGGGGAATTTACAATTTATATAAATGCATTGGATGAATGCAAAGGAATGGTTGCTAAAATTGCTAATGACACAAAGATAGGTATCAAAGTAAATTGTGAAGAGGAACGTAAGGAGGCTACAAAGTGCCACAGATAGGTTAAGTGAGTGGGTAAAGATCTGGCGAATGGAGTACAATGTGGGCAAGTGAGAAAGTGTTTATTTTGGCAGGAAAAATAAAAAAAACTTATTGCCTAAATGGTGAGAGATCGCAGAGCTCTGAAATTCAGAGGGATCTGGGAGTCCTAGTGTATGAAGCACAGAAGGTTAGCATGCAGGTACAGCAGATAATTAGGAAAGCTAATAGAATGTTATCAGTACTGTGAGGGGAATTGATTACAAAAATAGAGGTTATACTTCAGTTGTATGGGGAATTGGTGAGACCACATCTGGAGTATTGTGTACGGTACCGGTCTCCTTATTTAAAGAAAGATGTAAGTGTTTTAGAAGCAATTCAGAGAACTAAACCAATACCAGGAATGGGTGGGTTGTCTTAAGAGGAAAGGCTGTACAGGTTAGGCTTGTATCCACTAGAATTTAAATGAGTAAGAGGCTAATTAATTGAAACCTTCAAGATCCTGAGGGTCCTTGACAGGGTGGGTGTGGAGAGAATGTTTCCTCTTGTGGAGAATCTAGAACTAGGGGTCTCTATTTAAAAATAAAGGGTTGCCCATTTAAGACAGAGATGAGGAGAATTTTTTTCTTTCAGAGGGTTGAGACTTTGGAACTCTCCTCCTCAAAAGGTGGTGGAAGCAGAGTCATCGAATATTTTTTTTAAGGCGGAGCCAGATAGATTCTTAATTAACAAGGGGCTGAGGTTATGGGAGGTAAGCAGGAATACGGGGTTGAGATTATATTCAGTACAACCATCTCGGAGAAGGCTTGAGGGGCTGAGTGGCCTACTCCTAATTCATATATTCGTATGTCTGTATGTTCATATGGCAAAAAATGGTAATACTGCATGTAGGCTGCACTATCCACAATTTCAAATACACAAAGCTAACAGCTTGGAGATGGTCATAGGAGGGCAGTGCTCCATTCACTAACAGTCAAATTGATCAAACTTGTGAACAGTAAATCCATCAAACAATGAAAAACCATAGCTACTAGTTACATCAAGCAACATTTACAATTAGTTAATCATGTTGTAATGTTAATATTCCAAGATTCTGCCATTTAAATGGATAACTAAAATGCCTCAATTATTCTAAAAAAAATTGTTTCCTAACACCATTTGATTCATTTGTTTATTCATTTACAGGGTGTGGGAGTCACTGGCGAGTCCAGCATTTATTGCCCATCCCTAAATGCCCTTGAGAAGGTGGTGGTGAGCTGCCTTCTTGAATCCCTGCAGTCCATGTGGTGTAGGTACACCCACAGTGCTGTTAGGGAGGGAGTTCCAGGATCTTGGCTATCAAGAAAGAATTACAACTCTCCTGACAATAACACAATTGGTAAGCACACTGTCTAGTGCGAAATTGAGCTAAGTAGATTGGAATGGTCCTAGGTTTCATCCCATCCTATGCTAACTTCATTAATTTTACCCAGATGATAGTAGGTTTTCAATAACATGACAGACTAGGAGAAAAAAAAATTATCCAGAGTTCCCACTCAATTCAAAACAAAAACAGAATTACCTGGAAAAACTCAGCAGGTCTGGCAGTATCGGCGGAGAAGAAGAGTTGACGTTTTCAGTCCTCATGACCCTTCCACAGAACTGAGTGAATAAAAGAAGAGGGGTGAAATATAAGTTGGTTTAAGGTGGGGGGGGGGTTTGGGGGGGGGTGGTGTGGTTGTAGGGACAAGCAAGCAGTGATAGGAGCAGATAATCAAAAGATGTCACAGACAAAAGAACAGAGGTGTTGAAGGTAGTGATATTATCTAAACAAATGTGCTAACTAAGAATGAATGGTAGGGCACTCAAGGGCAGCTCTAGTGGGGGTAGGGTGGAAAGACTAGCGGGGCATAAAAGATTTAAAAATAATGGAAATAGGTGGGAAAAGAAAAATCTATATAAATTATTGGAAAGAACAAAAGGAAGGGGGAACAAACAGAAAGGGCGTGGGGATGGAGGAGGGAGTTCAAGATCTAAATTTGTTGAATTCAATATTCAGTCTGGAAGGCTGTAAAGTGCCTAGTCGGGAGGTGAGGTGCTGTTCCTCCAGTTTGCGTTGGGCTTCACTGGAACAATGCAGCAAGCCAAGGACAGACACGTGGGCAAGAGAGCATGGTGGAGTGTTAAAATGGCAAACGACAGGGAGGTTTGGGTCATTCTTGCGGACAGACCGCAGGTGTTCTGCAAAGCGGTCGCCCAGTTTACGTTGGGTCTCTCCAATGTAGAGGAGACCGCATTGGGAACAATGAATGCATTAGACTAAGTTGGGGGAAATGCAAGTGAAATGCTGCTTCACTTGAAAGGAGTGTTTGGGCCCTTGGACAGTGAGGAGAGAGGAAGTGAAGAGGCAAGTGTTGCATCTTTTGCGTGGGCATGGGGAGGTGCCATAGGTGGGGGATGAGGTGTAGGGGGTGATGGAGGAGTGGACCAGGGTGTCCCGGAGGGAACGATCCTTACGGAATGCCGTCAGGGGGGTGAAGGGAAGATGTGTTTGGTGGTGGCATCATGCTGGAGTTGGCGGAAATGGCGGAGGATGACCCTTTGAATGCGGAGGCTGGTAGGGTTATAAGTGAGGACAAGGGGGACCCTATCATGTTTCTGGGAGGGAGGATGCATGAGAGATGGGCCGGACACGGTTGAGGGCCCTGTCAACGACCGTGGGTGGAAAACCTCAGTTAAGGAAGAAGGAGGACATGTCAGAGGAACTGTTTTTGAAGGTAGCATCATCAGAACAGATGCGACAGAGGCGAAGGAACTGAGAGAATGGGATGGAGTCCTTACAGGAAGCGGGGTGTGAGGAGCTGTTGTCGAGGTAGCTGTGGGAGTCGGTAGGCTTGTAATGGATATTGGTGGATAGTCTATCACCAGAGATTGAGACAGCGAGGTCAAGGAAGGGAAGGGAAGTGTCAGAGATGGACCATGTGAAAATGATGGAGGGGTGGAGATTGAAAGCAAAATTAATAAATTTTTCCAAGTCCTGATGAGAGCATGAAGCAGCACCGAAGTAATCATCGATGTACCGGAGAAAGAATTGTGGGAGGGGGCCGGAGTAGGACTGGAACAAGGAATGTTCCACATACCCCATAAAGAGACAGACATAGCTGGGGCCACATAGCCACACCTTTTATTTGGAGGAAGTGAGAGGAGTTGAAGGAGAAATTGTTCAGCGTAAGAACAAGTTCAGCCAGACGGAGGAGAGTAGGGGTGGATGGGGATTGTCCGGCCCTTAGCTTCTTTCTCGAACAAAGGCCCGAACAATCCCCATCCACCACTACTCTCCTCCGTCTGGCTGAACTTGTTCTCACACTGAACATTTTCTCCTTTAACTCCTCTCACTTCCTCCAAATTAAAGGTGTGGCTATGGGTACCCGCATGGGCCCCTGCTATGCCTGTCTCTTTATGGGGTATGTGGAACATTCCTTGTTCCAGTTCTACTCCGGCCCCCTCCCACAACTCTTTCTCCTGTACATCGATGATTACTTCGGTGCTGCTTCATGCTCTCGTCGAGACTTGGAAAATTTTATTAATTTTGCTTCCAATCTCCACTCCTCCATCATTTTCACATGGTCCATCTCTGACACTTCCCTTCCCTTCCTTGACCTCTCTGTCTCAATCACTGGTGACAGACTGTCCACCAATATCCATTACAAGCCTACCGACTCCCACAGCTACCTCGACTACAGCTCCTCACACCCCGCTTCCTGTAAGGACTCCATCCCATTCTCTCAGTTCTTTCGCCTCCGTCGCATCTGTTCTGATGATGCTACCTTCAAAAACAGTTCCTCTGACATGTCCTCCTTCTTCCTTAACCGAGGTTTTCCACCCATGGTCGTTGACAGGGCCCTCAACCGTGTCCGGCCCATCTCCCGCGCATCCGCCCTCACGCCTTCTCCTCCCTCTCAGAAACATGATAGGGTCCCCCTTGTCCTCACTTATCACCCTACCAGCCTCCGCATTCAAAGGGTCATCCTCCGCCATTTCCGCCAACTCCAGCATGATGCCACCACCAAACACATCTTCCCTTCACCCCACTGATGGCATTCCGTAAGGATCGTTCCCTCCGGGACACCCTGGTCCACTCCTCCATCACCCCCTACTCCTCAGCCCCTACCTATGGCACCTCCCCATGCCCACGCAAAAGATGCAACACTTGCCTCTTCACTTCCTCTCTTCTCACTGTCCAAGGGCCCAAACACTCCTTTCAAGTGAAGCAGCATTTCACTTGCATTTCCCCCAACTTAGTCTAATGCATTCATTGTTCCCAATGCAGTCTCCTCTATATTGGAGAGACCAAACGTAAACTGGGCGACCGCTTTGCAGAACACCTGCGGTCTGTCCGCAAGAATGACCCAAACCTCCCTGTCGTTTGCCATTTTAACACTCCACCATGCTCTCTTGCCCACATGTCTGTCCTTGGCTTGCTGCATTGTTCCAGTGAAGCCCAACGCAAACTGGAGGAATAGCTCCTCACCTTCCGACTAGGCACTTTACAGCCTTCCAGACTGAAAATTGAATTCAACAACTTTAGATTTGAACTCCCTCCTCCATCCCCACGCCCTTTCTGTTTCTTCCCCCTTCCTTTTGTTTTTTCCAATAATTTATACAGATTTTTCTTATCTCATCTATTTCCATTATTTTTAAATCTTTTATGCCCCGCTAGTCTTTCCACCCCACCCCCACTAGAGCTGTACCTTGAGTGCCCTACTTCTTAGCAGATTCTTAATATGCACATTTGTTTAGATAATATCACCACCTTCAATACCTCTGCGTTCTTTTGTCTGTGACATGTTTTGATTATTTGCTCCTATCACTGCTTGCTTGTCCTTACAACCATACCAACCCCCACCAACTTCTCTCCCCCCCCAAACCACACCCCCCCCCACCCCCACCTTAAACCAACTTATATTTCACCCCTCTCCTTACATTCGCTCAGTTCTATAGAAGGGTCATGAGGACTCAAAACGTCAACTCTTTTCTTCTCCGCCAATGCTGCCGGACCTGCTGAGTTTTTCCAGGTAATTCTGTTTTTGTTTTGGATTTCCAGCATCCGCAGTTTTTTGTTTTTTTTTCCCCACTCAATTCATACTGATATCCAACGATGACATGTGTGAACAGTGGGTGATGGGAGCAGGCTTAGCCACAGTGCCCAATAATCTGGTAAAACTTTCTGTCCAGGCCAACCATTGAAGAATAAACAGATTGGTGTGGTGTCAGAGTTCAGCTGTTGCTCACAGAACTATATCACAGCAAGAGTGCTGCTTCCATTTGGGAAGAGAGAGGAAAAATATAAGATACGCCAATTACCCAATGCTTTTTATGGTCCTATGACGGTGTTGTGCAAAACAGCAATATATATAATATGGCCTGGAGGCCTGTAGTCTTTGGCAGCTATATTGTTCCATTTCTTTCTTGACCTCCATTCCATTCACATCTTGCTCAGAATGGGGTGCTGATGAGAATGCATATTATGGGAATGCTATCAGGAATTAATCTATCACAGCATGAACAGAAAAAGGGAGTGCTCGAGTGGAATGATAGTTTCTCAGATTCCATTTCTACCATCCCTTATTTCCCTCAGGAACAAGGCCAACAACATACATAACAATATAACTGAAATCAGGATTTTTGAGCAAGATGTTACTAGGGATTCTATTGTTGGCAAACAGTTAGTGAATAGCAGTTTCGCATTATACAAAAAAAAACAAGTTTTTTTACACTGATCTAAATGTTTGAAAAAAAATAAATCAATGATTCGAAATGTCAAGCCCAAGGATTTATTCTATTTACAGTGATATTCTCCATCAAGGCTTCTCAATGAAATGTTATGGTGAAAGTAAAATATCAAAACTGTGAAAAAGGAACATGAACAAAATGAAGATAGTTCCACAAAAACCATCCAACATAAGAAAAAAGAATAAATTCACATTTTTATAGCACCTAATCAGATTGGCAGGATGCCTCAAACATTTCACAACCAATGGTTTACTTTGCTCAATTTGGATTCCGCCAGGGCCATTCAGCTCCAGATTTCATTACAGCCTTGATCCAAACATGGACAGAAGATCTCAGCCCCAGGACATCAGTTTGGGGTTCCTCAGGGTAGTGTCGAAGACTCAACTATCTTCAGCTACTTCATCAATGACCTTCCCTCTATCAAAAGGTCAGAAATGGGCATATTTGCTGCAGATTGTTTTCAGAGCCATTCACTATTCCTCAGATATTGAAGCAGTCCGTGTCCATAAGCAGCAAGACTAGACAACATCCAGGTTTGGGCTGATAAGTGACAAGTAACATTCACACCAAACAAGTGCTAGGCAATGACCATCTCCAACAAGAGAGAATCTAACCATCTCCCCTTGACATTCAACAGAATTACTATCACTGAATCCCCTATCATCAACATCCTGGGGGGCAGGGTTACCATTGCCCAAGAACTTAACTGAACTAGTCATATGAATACAGTGGTTACAAGAGCAGGTCAGAGGCTGGGAATTCTGTGGCGAGTAACACATCTCCTGACTCCCCAAAATCTATCCACCATCTACAAGGCACAAGTCAGGAGTGTGATGGAATACTCTCCACTTGCCTGGATGAGTGCGGCGCCAACAACAGTCAAGAAGCTTGACATCATCCAGGACAAAGCAGCCCACTTTGTGAGATATACAGTGTGCACCATGTACAAGATGCAATGCAGCAGCTTGCCAAGGCTCATTCAACAGCATCTTCCATTACACAAAGATAGGTAGGAAATTAAGTTGTGAAGAGGAATGAGACTACAAAAAGATATAGATAGGTTAAGTGAGTGGACAAAGATCCGGCAAATGAAGTATAATGTGGGAAAATGTGAAATTGTCCATTTTGGCAGGAAGAATAAAAGAGAAGCGTATTATCTAAATGGTGAGAGATTGCAGAGCTCTGAGGTACAGAGGGATCTGGGTGTCCTAGTGCATGAATCATAAAAGGCTATTGTGCAGGTGCAGCAAGTAATTTGAAAAGCTAATAGAATGTTATCATTTATTGCGAGGGAAATTGAATACAAAGGTAGGGAGGTTATACTTCAGTTGTACAGGGCACTAGTGATACTACATTTGGAATACTGTGTACCATATTGGTCACCTTATTTAAGGAAGGATGTAAATGCGTTGGAAGCAGGTCAGAGAAGGTTTACCAGATTAAGACCTGGAATGGATGGGTTATCTTATGAGGAAAGGTTGGACAGATTAGGCTTATATCCACTGGAGTTTAGAAGAGTAAGAGGTGACCTGATTAAAACATATAAAAACCTGAGCGGTCTTGACAGGGTGGATGTGGAGGGGATGTTTCCTCTTGTGGGATAATCTAGAACTAGGACTCACTGTTTAGAAATAAGGGGTCGCCCATTTAAAACAGAGATTAAGCAAAATTTTTTCACTCAAAGGGTCATGAGACTTTGGAACTCTCTCCTGAAAAGGTGATGGAAGCAGAGTCTTTGAATATTTTAAGGCAGAGGTGGATAGATTCTTGGTAAACAAGGGCTGAAAGGTTATTGGAGGTAGGTGGAATGCAGATTTCAAGTTACTATTAAATCAGCTATGATCTTATTAAATGGCGGAGCAGGCTTGAGGGGCTGAATGGCCTACTCCTGCTCTTTGCTCGTATGCATGTTCCAAACCTGCAATCTCTACCATCTAGCAGGGCAAGGGCAGCACACCAGTAGGAACATCACCACCTGCAAGTTCCTCTCCAATCCACATCCGGACTGAGAACTAAATCACCGTTCCGTCACTGACACTGAGCCAAAAAGTAGGTACTCCCTTCTGAATTGCACTCTGGGTGTACCCATACCTGATGATCTGCAGCAGTTTAACAGATGGCTCATAACCACCTTAGGGTAATTAGGAATGGGAAACAAATTCCGGCCTTGCCAGCGATGCTCACATCCCATGAAAGAATGAAACAAATTTATGCCCCTGTTGTTATGTAAGATAATGTAGCAGAGAATTTGCACACATCAAGGTCCAATAATAGCAAATGAATAACACCTACTTGGATAGCAAGGGAAAAGACGGCATCTCTGATTGCCCTGAATCTATCCTTATATTTATGTGCTTAAAGTCCATGGCAGAGCTGGAAACCACAATTTTCTGACAGTGGTGAGAATGTTACCAACTTAGTGATGCTGATAGTTCAAAAACAGATAAATCTCTCTCAGTTCATTTACAAAGAATAGAAAAAGGACTAAGATTGGGTCAAGGCTTAATGCAAACACATTATTGGTCCTGTCATTAACCGAGTTTTTCAAAAGATTAATGAAAGTGAAAAGAATTGATCTTTTAATTGGTAATATTCTTTGGATGTAACTAAACACGATATTTTCCACCAATAATTGGGTATAATATTTCATATGAAAAAAATCTAATATACTCAGCATCAACAGCAGCTTTGGTAAATCTGAGAAGACAAGGCACCCAATTCCCAACAGGAAAACAACGGTGACCAGTGAACAGTCCCTCATAGTGGGACGAAATCAAGAAAAACAGCTTTGATTGAAAAAATGCTCACTGGTGTTTCACACAGCAATGTCTTAGTGACTTCGTTAAAAAGTATAATCACATACTTATCCTTCTTTTCCTGTTTATGTGTCTCCCGAACCATCTGGGCAGCCTTTCTGCTATATGGATGGATAACCTTGTGCTCTGGCCCTTTCTTAGCCTTTGGTGCTTTTGGCTATTAAAAATAAAAATAAATTTTAAAACAGGCATTGACCTTTGGTCTTTTTCAGGAGCTGTGCGTTTATTTTTAAATCTTCAACTTACGTGATGAACGGCCTAAATGACTTAAAACCAGATTAGACCTCCTTTACTCTTAATAAAGAACTTGACGATTATTGATTTTGCACTATCTCTTTACAGCATGTCAGTCAGAATAGAGGGCTCTTATTATTCCAGCAGTTTGGACAATGTATTAATAATACCATGCAAGCTGGCTGGCCAGCTCCATTTACCATGATGAACAATGCAAGACCAAATGTAAAACACAAACAATTTGCTGCAAAAGATTCATCATACTAAAGCAGATCCGTCTGTCTCTCATTGTTTAGTTGGAAGGAACAAAATGGCGAGATTAGCCAAAGACCAAATACAAACAGGTTATTGGTCTGCCATTTAGTTTAAAACACTAATGAAATTCTGATTAATTGACCTTTTAGCCAATGCAATATTTGACTACTGAAAGTAGATGTAGCTCTTTTCCATCAGCAACTGCTAGCAGTTACTTCTCATCCACGTTCCATCAGAATAAGAGATGAGTATCCAATCAACATTCAGAGTACATAAATTATCGAGCTGGTTGCACAATATGACAATAAGCATTTCATGCAGCAGTTACTCCACATATGTTGATATAATGCTTTGATCAAATCTGAATGATAGATATTTTAATTTGCCAAGATTTTATGGGAGACATAGTGGTAACGCACTGCACTAATAATCCAGAAGGCCAGGCTAATGCACTGGGGACATAGTTTCAAATCCCACGCGACAGCTGGTGAAATTTAAATTCAATTAATAAATTCTATTAATTAATAAAAAATCTGGAATTGAAAACTAGTTTCAGTAATGCTGCCATTGTTGTAAAAATTCATCTGGTTCACTAGTGTCCTTCAGGGAAGGAAATCTGCCGTCCTTACCTGGTCTGGCCTACATGCAACTCCAAACCCACAGCAATGTGATTGGCTCTTAACTGCCCTCTGAAATGGCCCAGCATACCACTCAGTTCAAGGGCAATTAGGGATGCGCAACAAAAGCCTCATCAGTGACGCCCACATCTCATGAAATAAAAAAAAGTGATGCTGACCAGTCATAAAATATCTAATGAGTCAGTAAACACTGCATGTTAGTCCTCAAAGGTCGCCTGGGCTCAAACAAGCAAAGGAATTCTGCCCAGCAGTCTTAGACACCCTGAAACAATAAAAAATTAAGCTCCCTGAGAATGGAATTTTTCAGACCCATTCCACTATTGCAAATGTGCTGGGTCCAATGAACTCTTGTCCTCCGTTCGTGAGCCTACAGCAATTGCAGCACCCAGCTACTTTAGCATGATCAAACCCTAATAGGGCCAAGCCAGGCATGCCAACTAAATTAGCCTCACATGCAATCTCATGAGAAGATTTTGAAATTTCTGGATATTTGCTGTAATACCAAATGGTGACTCAACCTGCCCTGTCAGAGGGCTAGGGCCTGTAGAGAGGCTGACCGGCAGACCCTATTCACAATGAGCCTCAATTAGCACAGTCTGTGGCTGTGTGCTAGAGGTTCCTCCCACTTTTTGAGTTTCTGGGCCATGGCAGTAAGAAGCCTGGGCTCCAGGGGCACAGGGCAGTGTCCCTTTAAATCTCTCACACTTTAAACCACCCTCCTGTTTTTTCTTCCCTTATGTCCTGTCCAGAGCTCTGGCAAATTTATAAGAGGTGATTTCTAAGTAAAATTAAGCCTCACTCATGACAGATATCTAAAATCAAGAGGCATTCAAAATGTCAAATTAAAAAGAAACAGCTGCAAACAGCACTAATAGGAGGAGACAGTGGCATAGCAGTAATATCACTGGAGTAGTAATCCAGGCTAGTGCTCTGGGGACATGATTTCATATCCCAGCACTGGAATTCAAATTCAATTAATAAAAAAATCTGGAACTTAAAAACTAATCTCAGTAATAGTGATCATGAAATTATCAATTGTCATAAAAAACCATTTGGTTCACTAATGTCCTTTAGGGAAGGAAATCTGCTGTTCTTACCTGCTCTGCCCTACATGTAACTCTGGATCCACAGCAATGTGGTTGACTCTTAACTGCTTTCTGAAATGGCCTAAATGGACAATCCAAGCATTGAGCAACAGAGGAGATGCGAAAGGTTTTGCCATGTCAGTTAGAGTGTAGGCCGCTGATGGCAGTTAGGCTGTGTTAGATGAGGTCATCGCATGGCATCATTTACCAGCGCAAGCTGAGCTGTTGGTAGCGCCAGGATCAGGAGAATGGCAGTTGGGCCCTGGGAGAAATATAGAGGAGCAGATTGGGGAGGAGGCCTTGTGTGTGGCTAAGAGGGTCAGGTAAATGCGGCACACTTTGGTTCTTGCATGGAGGAGGCAGAGGAGGTTGAGTTCCTGTGCTCCGAAGCTCTGGTTACTGCTGCCTGGGCTCAGAACCCACTGTTCAAGTAACACAAGAATATATTTGTCACGTTCCGGTCTTTTACGCAGTGCCTTGTCACATTGAAATGTGTTAGAATAATGCTTGCACCTCCACACCCACCTCAAGCTTTTTTTGGTTTCCATGGCTCTAATGATGATGGACCCTTTCCTCTCCCTGCCTGCCATCCAGAAGCTCTGAAGACAGAGTTCTGCAACTTGTGCCTTTTGCAGCAGGTTCATTGGCCTCGGAGAGAATGTGGCACAGGACCCTGTTGACCTCAGGCGGGCCATGACAATACTTGAGTAAAGGTAAGATTTTTATAAGTTTTCTGTCAAGCATTTTCAGATGTCGTAATATAGATTTTGTAAAGAGGGATGACCTTTCAAGAGATTAAATAAGCCACAATCAGGTTTATAAATTAAATGTCAGCCTATCAAGATTTATGTTATGAAGTCATAGTCATTATTGCACAGGTGGTGGTCATTCAGCCCATTCAAGCTGTGGAGCAACCCCATCCCCCCCCCCCCACTCTAGCCCCATAGCCCCGCAAGTTTATTTCACTCAAGTTTCCTTTTGAAATATTGATCATCTCTGCTTCCACCAGCCTTGCAGGCAGAGAGTTCCAGGTCATTACCACTCGCTGCATTAAAAAATCCTCCTCCCTGTAATCTTGCCCAAACGTTAACTCTGTCCCTGAGTTCTTGAACCATCAGCGAATGGGGGCTATTTTTCTTTGTCTTCTAAGCCTGTCATAATCTTGTACACATCCATCAGACCTCCCCTCAATCTCCTTTGCTCGAAGGAGAACAACCCTAGCTTCTACAGCCTAATCTTGTAGCCAAAATCCTTCATCCCTGGAATCTTTCTGGAAAATCCCCTCTGCACCTTCTCCACACATTCTTCCTAGAGTGTAGTGATCAGAATTGGATGCAATACTCTAATAACTGTGGCCTAACCAGAGTTTTATACAGGTTCAGCATAAACTTCCCTCCTTATGCACTCATGATCTGTTTTTGAAGTCCAAGATCCCATATTCTTTGCTCTCTCAATGTGTCCTGCCATCTTCAAAGATCTTTGCGCATAAGCTTCCAGGTCCCTCTGAACCTGTACACTACTTGAAACTGTGCCAATAAGTCTATATTCTCTCTCCCTATTCCTTCTGCCAAATGCATCACCTCACATTTCTCTGCATTAAGCTCCATCTGCCACTTGTCCGCCCATTCTGATAGTTTATCCTGTTGCACATCCTCACTGTCACCCACACCTCCAAGTTTGGAATCATTAGCAAATTTTGAAATCTGATTTTGTATTGTAATATCCAAGTCCATGTATCAAAAAAGCAGTGGTCCTAGAACTGATTTTTGGGGAACACTACTATCATCCTGTCTGAAAAAGAACCATTTACCACAATTTTCTGTCCTTAGGCCATTTCTTTAAACCAAGTTGACATTAATCCTCTTATTCCATAAGCCTAAAGCATGAAAAAAAAGCAATTCATGATTTGAGTACCAATTCCTTTGGTTTTTAACAGGTTGTTCCTTGATTTATGAAATAGCAGTGTTACCACCTCAACCAACCAGAGGTGGCAATGTAGGTGCAGTAAAGCTGCAATCACCCAGCAGTGACTAGGAATCATATGCAAGAACAATTATTATTGGATGCTTCTTCAGAGGGCCAGCACAGACATGATAGGCTGAATGGCCATATTCTGTGCTGAAACCATTCTACGATTGCCTTGGCAGCCAGAAGATGAGCATTCCATAATGTAACCATACACTTTTAGCTTCAGAGGTAAAGCTTTCTACAACTAGGGTGTTATCTAGTTATACCAACAAGTTTCCCCAGTCCATCCAGCACTTGATAAACATACAGCCACACTCCACACAGTTTGGGATTACTTACTCTGGGTTTGTACAATTTCAGCACCACAGCAAGGTGGAAACTACAATGAGCACAACACGCTGACTGAGAGCCAACTACACCACCACCCCCCACCCCAAGACTGCCTTGTCCCTGCCCCACATTCACCACCACCCCCGGAAGCCCCACTCTCCTACCACACCCCCACCCCTACTCCTCCTCCTCCTCCGGACACCCCACACTCCACCCCCAACCCCTCCCCCACTCCCTGCTCTGCCTCCGCCGGACCGCCACCCTACTGCCATAGTTCTTCTCCCCCGAATTCCACACCCTCCCCCCAACATCCGCTCTCAACTATTCTCCCGTCCCTCCCCCACATATCCCCCAAAATCCTCGGACCCTCAGAACCACCCCCCCCACCCCGACCTCACTACCCCAGACACCCCTCCCCACCTGAGTTCCCCTGACATCCCTCCCCCCCATTCCCCAGACCCTGCCCACACACACCCCTGAACCAGCCCCCGACCCCCCTCACTCCTGCAGACCACCCCTCAACTCCCCCACCGAGACTCACTCTCACCCTCACCCCATCGCTGGCTCACTCTCCTGGACACACCCCTCACATTCCCCTAGAAACCCACCTCACATTCCTCTGGATCACCAACATCGCCCCCCCCACCCCACCCCCCCAACCCCCCAAGCCCCCTGGAACACCACCACCCACCCAGACCTCACCTCATTTCATTCCCCTGGACGCCCCTATTGCGATCCCAGAACCCCCCACCTAGTCCCCTGGAACCACCCCCCTGGACCATCCAGACTACCCAAACTCCCTCAATACTTTGGGCCTCCCCTCATGCTCCTGGACCACACCCACAACCCCCCTGGATCATGCCCACCCCCCCCTCCGGAACCCACCCTTCACTGCCCCCCACCTCACCAACTCGCCCGGACCCCACACCCCCCCCTCACCAACCCCTCCCCGCGACCCCGACACCCTCCTGTTTACCCCGGACACCTCCCCCCTCACTCCCGCAGACACCGACACACCTCCTCACTCCTGCAGATCCTCCCCAACCCCAGTCACTCCTCCGGAGCCCCCCTTTCACTCCCTCAGACCCACCACCCAAACCACCTACTCCCCCTGACCCACATCCTTCCCCCTCTCCAGACACACCCCCAACACCCCCCCATATTCCCCTGTACACCACCTCCCTCCCCCTCACTGTCCCGGACCCCACCCCCAGCACAAGTCCCTCACTGACCCGGACCCTCCACATCTCCCTTCCCACGGACCCTGCAGCACCCCCACCCTCACTCCCCAAGATGTCCCCTCACTTCCCCCCAGACATCCCCAACCTCATCTCAATCACCTTCTCCACCTCACACCCCACCCCCTGCTTTGACCTCCCACTCCCCAATCCCCAACCCAACTCCCCCACCCTTCCTCGCAACCCCCACCCCCTCCCCTCCTCGCAGCCCCCATCCCTCCTCTGCCCCGTACCCTCCCCCACCCTTCCTCGCAGCCCCCACCCCCTCCGCTACCTCTCCTGTCCACCCCCCACCCCTCCTCTCCACTCCCCCCCCACCCCTCCTCTCCACTCCCCCCCCACCCCTCCTCTCCACTCCCCCCCCCAACCCTCCTCTCCACTCCCCCCCCCAACCCTCCTCTCCACTCCCCCCCCCAACCCTCCTCTCCACTCCCCCCCCCAACCCTCCTCTCCACTCCCCCCCCCCAACCCTCCTCTCCACTCCCCCCCCCACCCCTCCTCTCCACTCCCCCCCCACCCCTCCTCTCCACTCCCCCCCCCCACCCCCCATCTCCACTCCCCCCCCCACCCCTCCTCTCCACTCCCCCCCACCCCCCACCCCTCCTCTCCACTCCCCCTCCCACCCCCCCTCTCCACTCCCCCCCCAACCCCTCCTCTCCACGCCCCCCCCCCCCACCCCTCCTCTCCACTCCCACCCCACCCCCCCCTCCTCTCCACTCCCCCCCCTCCTCTCCACTCCCCCCCCAACCCCCCCTCCTCTCCACTCCCCCCCCACCCCCCCCTCCTCTCCACACCCCCCCCACCCCCCCCTCCTCTCCACACCCCCCCCACCCCCCCCTCCTCTCCACTCCCCCCCCACCCCCCCCCTCCTCTCCACTCCCCCCCCACCCCCCCCTCCTCTCCACTCCCCCCCCTCCTCTCCACTCCCCCCCATCCCCCACCCCTCCTCTCCACTCCCCCCCCCACCCCACATCTCCACTCCCCCCCCCACCCCTCCTCTCCACTCCCCCCCACCCCCCACCCCTCCTCTCCACTCCCCCCCCACCCCCCACCCCTCCTCTCCACTCCCCCCCCACCCCCCACCCCTCCTCTCCACTCCCCCCCCCACCCCCCACCCCTCCTCTCCACTCCCCCCCCCCACCCCCCACCCCTCCTCTCCACTCCCCCCCCCACCCCCCACCCCTCCTCTCCACTCCCCCCCCCACCCCCCACCCCTCCTCTCCACTCCCCCCCCCACCCCCCCTCCTCTCCACTCCCCCCCCACCCCCCACCCCTCCTCTCCACTCCCCCCCCCCCTCTCCACTCCCCCCCACTCCTCTCCACTCCCCCCTCCACTCCCCCCCCCCTCCACTCCCCCCTCTCCCCCACTCCCCCCTCTCCACTCCCCCCCCACTCCTCCTCTCCACTCCCCTCCCACTCCTCCTCTCCACTCCCCTCCCACTCCTCCTCTCCACTCCCCCCCCACCCCTCCTCTCCACTCCCCTCACCTCCTCCTCTCCACTCCCCCTCCCCTCCTCCTCTCCACTCCCCCGCACCCCTCCTCTCCACTCCCCCCCACCCCCCACCCCTCCTCTCCACTCCCCCCCCACCCCCCACCCCTCCTCTCCACTCCCCCCCCACCCCCCACCCCTCCTCTCCACTCCCCCCCCACCCCCCACCCCCCCTCTCCACTCCCCCCCCACCCCCCCTCTCCACTCCCCCCCCACCCCCCCTCTCCACTCCCTCTCCACTCCCCCCCCCACCCCTCCTCTCCACTCCCCCCCCACCCCTCCTCTCCACTCCCCCCCCACCCCTCCTCTCCACTCCCCCCCCACTCCCCCCCCACCCCTCCTCTCCACTCCCCCCCCACCCCTCCTCTCCACTCCCCCCCCCCACTCCCCCCCCCACCCCTCCTCTCCACTCCCCCCCCACTCCCCCCCCACCCCTCCTCTCCACTCCCCCCCCACTCCCCCCCCACCCCTCCTCTCCACTCCCCCCCCACTCCCCCCCCCACCCCTCCTCTCCACTCCCCCCCCCACTCCCCCCCCCACCCCTCCTCTCCACTCCCCCCCCCACCCCTCCTCTCCACTCCCCCCCCCACCCCCCCACCCCTCCTCTCCACTCCCCCCCCACCCCCCACCCCTCCTCTCCACTCCCCCCCCCACCCCCCCACCCCTCCTCTCCACTCCCCCCCCACCCCCCACCCCTCCTCTCCACTCCCCCCCCACCCCCCACCCCTCCTCTCCACTCCCCCCCCACCCCCCACCCCTCCTCTCCACTCCCCCCCACCCCCCACCCCCTCCTCTCCCCCCCCACCCCCTCCTCCCCACTCACCCCCCCCCCCCCCCCCCCCCAGCAACCCCATCTCGCGCTTCCTCCGCTACCCTGACCCTCAGTTTCTCTCACCATTCTGAAGTTTTCCGTTCAACATCCGCCGGAACGATGACGCTGCGTCACTCTCCTTCCGGGCCCTCGGCAACAGCGACCAATTCGGGCTTTCCGACAGACAGGGTGGGGGAGGGGCCGTCCTTCTTCCTGGGGCAAGGGGTTGTTCTCTGCCCAAGTGGCGGGGTCTAGGGCGTGGTTTCTACAACGGGGGAGGGGTGCACTATGCTCAGGGGGAGGGCTTTCACTCTGCAGTGGGGGAGGGGCTGCTCTCTGGTCTTGGGTGAGCAGCTAATCTCTCCCCTGGGTGGAAAGGCTGCTCGGTATCAAGGAGAGGAGCCGTACTCTGCATTGGAGAAGGGTTCTCTCTCTCTCTGCACTGGTAGGAGGAGCTATTCTCCAATGGTTGGGGTGGGTGCTGTGCCCTGGGAGATGGGGCACTTTGATTTGAGGACGGTACAACTGCTCTGCATTGAGGAGCTGGGGACTGCTCTCTGCACTGGGCGGGTGGAAGAGGCTTTCTCTGCACCGGGGAGGGAGAGCCACTCTGAATTTGTGGGGATGGCGGGGTGGTGGCAGTGCATTCTGCTCTGTGGGGAGGGGCTGCTGTCTGTTGCATGTCACTCATTGGCTTCACAGTTCATAATTATGGGAGCAGGTGCTGGTGGGCTAATTAGCCTCACTTTTGACATATCACTGGTAATATAAGGATGTGTTTCAGCACTGTGCTATTGTTAATAGCTGTTTGTACCTTCACATGCTAATACCCAAATAAATTCCCTCAGCCTAACCCTAAACTGTAGATCACACACCCAACAGTAACACTGGGTTTGCTGCCTTGTCTACAGTCAGTAACTTAGGTGGGATGTCAGGGCTTTGGAAAGAGTGTAAAGGAAATATACTAGAAAGGTACCAGCAATAATCAAGATATTCCAGTGATGCGAATAGGAAAACGCCATTGTTCTCCTTAAAACAGAGAAAGTTAAAGGAAGATTTAATAGAGATATTCAAAATCATGAAGGCTTTCAAAAGAATAGATGAGAAAGAATATAATAGATAGAAACAATTTCCATCACCAGAAGGCTTTGCAACCAGAGTTCATAGAATTAACTAAGTGGTATCTCCATGCAGAGATGAGAAGTTATTTCACACCGTTAGCTGTTGTGACCTGGAACGCGCTGGTTGAAATAGTGGAAACAGATTTAATAGTAATTTTCAAAAGGATAAAGCTGAATAGTGTAGATGCTGAAAACCTGAAATAAAATAGAAAATATTTGAAACACTTAACAGGTACACCCAATGTTAAATTAATCCAAATCCAGATGGTGAAGTAGGAAACCACATGCAAATCTCTTTTATTTAATACTGGATGTATTTACAGACTGCAATATTAAATATGTCTGCCCACTCCCTCACCAACTCCCAGTGTCCCAACAGTCTTTTGTTTTTGTGCTCGTGGGAATTAATGTCATTCACCTGTGTATGACTAATGGGAAATAAAGCTGCAGGTTGGGGGGGGGGGGGGGGGGGGGGGCGGCGGTGGATTCAACTTCATGGAAAATTATGAAAAAACTGAAAAGAAAAAAGAGCCCAGGAGAGGCTATTAAAGTCTCCAGAACACAAAATAGGACAGAGTGTTTGGAAAGGGCTAGGAATCTAACTTCAAGCACATCAGATAAAGGAAAGACAATGAGAAGGGGATGGGAAATACAGGACTGAAGGTGTTGTATCTGAATGCACGCAGTACACGAAATAAGGTAAATGAGCTTGTGGCACAGATTGAAATTGGCAGGTATGATGGGTGGGCATCACGGAGACAAGGCTGCAAGGGGATCAGGACTGGGAGCTAAATATCCAAGGGTATATATCCTACCGAAAAGATAGGCAGGTTGGCACAGGGGGTGGGGTTGCTTTCTTAGTAAGAAATGAAATTGAATCGATAGCAAGAAATGACGTAGGGTCAGATGATGTAGAATCTGTGTGGGTAGAGTTGAGGAACCGCAAAGGTAAAAAAAAGACATAATGGGAATTATGTACAGGCCTCCAAACAGTGGTCAGGATGTGGGGCACAAGATACACCAGGAGATAGGAAAGGCATGGAAAGGCAAGGTTACAGTGATCATGGGGGATTTCAATATGCAGGTAGACTGGGAAAATCAGGTTGGTAGTGGATCCCAAGAAAAGGAATTTGTGGAATGTCTGCAAGATGGCATTTTGGAGCAGCTTGTGGTGGAGCCCACTAGGGAACAGGCAATTCTAGATTTAGTGATGTGTAATGAGGCAGATTTGATAAGGGAGCTTAAGGTGAAGGAACCCTTAGGAGGAAGTGACTATAATATGATGGAACTTACCCTGCAATTTGAAAGGAAAAAGCTGGAATCAGATGTAATGGTATTACAGTTGAATAAAGGCAACTACAGAGGCATAAGGGAGGAGCTGGCCAGAATTGACTGGGAGATGAGCCTAGCAGGAAAGACAGTGGAACAGCAATGGCAGGAGTTTTTGGGAGTAATTTGAGAGATACAGCAAAAATTCATCCCTAGGAAGAAGGAGCATACTAAAGGGAGGAAGAGGCAACCATGACTGACAAGGGAAGTCAGGGATAGCATAAAAGCTAAAGAGAAAGCATACAATGCGGCGCAAAGCAGTGGGAAACCAGGGGATTGGGAAGCCTACAAAGACTAACAGAGGACAACTAAAAAAGAAATAAGGAGGGAGAAGAGTAAATATGAGGGTAAACTAGCCAGTAATATAAAAGAAGATTGCAAGAGATTTTTCAGATATATAAAGGGTAAGAGAGAGGCAAAAGTGGACATTGGGCCGCTGGAAAATGATGCTGGAGAAGTAGTAGTGGGGAACAAAGAAATGGCAGAGGAACTGAATAGGTACTTTGCGTCAGTCTTCACAGTGGAAGACATGAGTAACATCCCCAAAGTTCAAGAGAGTCGGGGGTCAGAGGTGAGTATGGTGGCCATTACCAAGGAGAAGGTGCTAGGAAAACTGAAAGGTCTGAAGGTGGATAAATCACCTGGACCAGATGGATTACACCCCAGAGTTCTGAAGGGGATAGCTGAAGAGATAGTGGAGGTGTTAGTGGCGATCTTTCAGGAATCACTGGAGTCAGGGAGGGTCCCAGAGGACTGGAAAATTGCTAATGTAACCCCACTGTTTAAGAAGGGAGTGAGGCAAAAGACGGGAAATTACAGGCTGATTAGCCTGACCTTGGTCGTTGGTAAGATTTTAGAGTCCATTATTAAGGATGAGATTTCAGAATACTTGGAAGTGCATGGTAAAATAGGATAAAGTCAGCATGGTTCCATCAAGGGGAGGTCATGCCTGACAAATCTGTTAGATTTCTTTGAGGAGGTAACGAGTAGGTTAGACAAAGGAGAGCCAATGGATGTTATCTACTTGGACTTCCAGAAGGCCTTTGACAAGGTGCAGCACAGGAGGCTGCTCAGTAAGATAAGAGCCCATGGTGTTAGAGGCAAGGTACTAGCATGGATAAATATTGGCTGTCTGGCAGGAGGCAGAGAGTGGGGATAAGGGGGTCCTTCTCAGGATGGCGGCTGGTGACTAGTGGAGTTCCGCAGGGGTCAGTGTTGGGCCCACAACTTTTCACTTTATACATTAATGATCTAGATGAAGGAACTGAGGGCATCCTGGCTAAGTTTGCAGATGATACATAAGATAGGTGGAAGGAGAGGTAGTATTGAGGAGGCGGGGAGGCTGTAGAAGGATTTGGACAGGTTAGGAGAATGGGCAAAGAAGTGGCAGAAGGAATACAATGTGGGCAAGTGTGAGGTCATGCACTTTGGCAGGAAGAATAGAGGCATAGACTATTTTCTAAATGGGGAGAGAATTCAGAAATCTGGAGTGCAAAGGGACTTGGGAGTCCTAGTCCAGGATTCTCTTAAGGTTAACTTGCAGGTTGAGTCAGTAGTTAGAAAGGCAAATGCAATGTTGGCATCTATTTTGAGAGGACTAGAATATAAAAACAGGGATGTGCTGCTGAGGCTTTATAAGGCTCTGGTCAGACCACATTTAGAATATTGTGAACAATTTTGGGCCCTGTATCTCAGGAAGGATGTTCTGGCCCTGGAGAGGGTCCAGAGGAGGTTTCCGAGAACGATGCCAGGAATGAAAGCCTTAACATATGAGGAACGTTTGAGGACTCTGGATCTATACTCGATGGAGTTTAAAAGGATGAGGGGGGATCTGATTGAAACTTACAGAATACTGCAAGGCCTGGATAGAGTGGATGTGGGGAAGATGTTTCCATTAGTAGGAGAGACTAGGACCCGAGGGCACAGTCTCAGAGTAAAGGGAAGACCTTTTAGAACAGAGATGAGGAGAAACTTCTTTAGCCAGAGAGTAGTGAATCTATGAAATTCATTGCCACAGAAGGCTGTGGAGGCCAGGTCATTGAGTGTATTTAAGACCGAGATAGATAGGTTCTTGATTGGTAAGGGGATCAAAGGTTACGAGGAAAAGGCGGGAGAATGGGGTTGAGAAACTTATCAGCCATGATTGAATGGTGGAACAGACTCGATGGGCCGAATGGCCTAATTTCTGCTCTTATGTTTTATGGTCTTATAATCCTTAACCTTGATAATACAATTAACATACCATTAATTCCCAAATCTAGGTCATTGACAAATATCAAGAAAAGCAATGGTCATCGTACTGACTCCTGAAGAACCCCACTGTGTACCTTTCTGCAATCCAAAAAACAACCATTCACCACTATTCTGTCTTTCCTGACACATAGCCAACTTTGTATCCATGCTGCCACTGTTCCCTTTATTCCAAGGGTTTCAACTTTGTTGAAAAGCCTATCATGTGACATTTTATAAAAATGCTTTTTGGAAGTCCATGTACACCACATCAACCATATTACTCTCAACAAGCCTCTCTGTTACCTCATCAAAAAACTTAATCAAATTACATAAATACATTTTGATTTTGACAAATTCATGCTGGCTTTCCTTAATAATTCCACAACTGTCCAAGTGACTGTTAATTTTATCCCATATTACCATTTCTAGAAGCTTTCTCATGAAAGAAGTTAAACTGACTGGCCGGTAGCTGTATTTATCCTTATACCCTGTCGTTCATGATTCTGCCATTAACACCTCTAAATATATGTTTTGTTTCTTTGTCCCATTATGACATCTTTTGGCCTTGTACCAGATATCCTTTTGTCATTTAATCTCTCCTGCCTTCTACCCTATCACAGATCTTCCATTTTGCTCTTTTTCCCACTTGCCCCCATTTAATTTGCTTAAAACCTATTGCATCTCTAATTTTTCCCAATTCTGATGAAAGATTATTGACCTAAAACATTGGGTAGAATTTTTGGGCAAACAGGCCCCACTGGCTTGGCAGCGGGCGGACAGCCGACACCTGCCACCAAAACAGGGCCTTCCGCCATTTTGAGTAGGCGGGCCAATTAAGGCCCGCCCAGCAGCCTGCCCGACAGGAAGTGCTATGCGCTGCCTGTACAGGGAGTGGGGGGGGTGGGGGGAGGGGGGTGGTGGGGGCAGGGAATCCCCAGCTGTCAAAGTGTGCTCTTTCGCTCATGCGTGTGAAAGAGTGCACTGCTCCCTGAGACTAAGTGCTGTCTCAGGGAGATTACTGACAGTCCAAAAAAACTTTAAAAAAAGAAAAATTAAAAAAATTATTAACATGTCCCCCTCATGCGACAATGTCACACGAGATGGGACATGTTAATAAATATTACATAAAATGTATTAAACTTTTTAAAAACGGACATGAAACCTCATCCCACCAGTGGATGAAATTTCATGAGTAATCAGAAGCCCACTGGGGCTCCTGGCCTGCCCGCCAGCCTTAATGTTGGGCGGGCAGGTCTTTAATTATCTTAATTATTCTGTCAATGGCCTCAATTGGCCATTGATAGGTCAGCAGGTGGACAGCTGATTTCGCTGTCCTCCCACCTTCCTAAAAATTTAAAGGGACCAGGATGACGTTGGGGGTTCCTCCCGATGTCATCCCGCGTCATTTTCCCGTCGGTGAGCAGGCCCCACCCCCAAAATGCCAATGGGTAAATTCAGACCATTAACTCTGTTTCTCTCTCCACAGGTGTGGTCAGACCTGCTCAGTATTTCCAGCACCCACTGTTTCTATTTCCGATTTCCAGCATCTGCAGTATTTTACTTTTATTACAACAGGATATGATAGTCAAGGTTGTGGCTTTTCATATCTGTCCGTGACCCGATCCAGTCAGAAAGATTAATAATATTCTATTCTTGAATCAAGTGATAAAGTACCTTTATAAAGGATTTGGAAAAGGAATGTGAAGTTTTGTTCCTTTTCTTTTTTTTCCCAAACTTTCTGTTTTAATCATTAAGCACTCATCTATTATAATTATCCAAATGCCAATTAGTTTTCCCCCAGATTGTTGTTTTTAAAAGTTTCCCCACCACCAATATAGACACTGGGCAGAGTTTTCAGTCCTGAGTCAGGAGCACTGGGTCAGGAAAATGCCCAAATTCGCAAACCCGACTCAGGAAAGTGCCCTGAACATTTGGATTTTCATCCTGGGTTGGGAGTGAGGGAGGGGTGGTGGGGGTGGTGGTGTTAACAGGTGCTGAGCCCACCGCTCCAGAAAAGAGAGCAGAGGCAGCCAGAAGGGCTGCCAGGTGCCGAGGCAGACTGGTTAAAAGCCCAGCCTTGGTGCTCTTGGACTTGATCCCAGCTATAAAGAAAAACAATAAAACCAAAAACGGCCCTCTAGTCCTCACCACACACAAACCCTCATGGTCCACAGGCCCCCATACACCATCCATGCCAACTCATGCGACCCCACCCATCCCCATGGCCCCCCATATGCTCCATGCCACTATATGCCCCCAAGGCCTTTTATAACACCTATGGCAACTTAGTGCCAATTCATGCCAACCCTTGACATCAAACTCATCCTCATGGCCCTTTATAGCCCTGATACCAACTTTGTGCCAATGCATTCCTCCTCCAACCTACCACCCTCTGTTCTTACACCGTCCATGCTAACTCACCTAGTATGCATCATGGGTAGATCTCAGGACCCATTCTGAGATGAAATAAAATAAAGTTCTAAGAGTTGATTGCAGACTTTTTTTAAAAAGGCACTGTCATTGATAAAAATCCATTCAAAGCATGTAAATTCCTTTAAATACTTATTTCATTATGAAAACAAATATTTCATTCAAGTACCTAATCCTGTTTGAAAACATGCATTTGTCTTCATAGCCCCACATCAAAGACTTGGAGCTGTCAATCAAAATGTAACCTTACAGCAGCCCCCCCTCACCCCGCCCAACCATTGTGATAATAAAGGTTGTGGAATCAGTCATGCAATACTAATCCTATAATGATAACCTTCAACCTTATGTCTACAGATAGCTAGACAAAGTGTAAGTGATTTTGTTTTCAAAAACTTAAAGAAACTGGATATACAAATGCCTTGGCAGTTCCACTGAACCCATTTTTATGCACATTCATGTCGAAGGGCACCTGACACCTCTTAAAGGGCACTTTCTCTCTCCCAATGGGCTTCCTGGATCTCTGCAAAAAGGTACCCTCTCTCTTCAAATAACTTTGGCAGCTTTAAAATGACTGCTCAGATGTCTAAAAGTAAACAAGAAATGATTTTTAAAAAAAATTTCACGGGACATTGGTGCTCTTGGACTTGGTCCCAGCTATAAAGAAAAACAATAAAACCAAAAACGGCCCTCTAGTCCTCAGCACACACAACCCCTCATGGCCCACAGGCCCCCATACACCGTCCATGCCAACTCATGCGACCCCACCCATCCCCATGGCCCCCCATATGCTCCATGCCACTATATGCCCCCAAGGCTAGGCCAGCATTTTTATTGCCTATCCCCAATTGCACTTGAGATGGTGGTGGTGAGCCACCTTCTTGAACTATTGCAGTCCATGTGGTTTAGGTACACCCACAGTGCTGTTAGGGAGGGAGTTTCAGGATCTTGATTCAGCGACAGTGAATAATGGCAATATAGTTCCAAGTCAGGATGGTGTGTGGCATGGAGGGGATCTTGCAGATGATGGTGTTTCATGCATTTGCTGCCCTTGTCCTTCAAGGTGCTAGAGGTTGTGGGTTTTGAAGGTGCTGTTGAAGGAGCTTTGGTGAATTGCTGCAATGCATCTTGTAGATGGTGCACACTGCTGCAACTGTGTGTTGGTGGTGGTGAGAGTGAATGTTTGCGGATGTGGTGTCAATCAAGTGGGCTGCTTTGTCCTGGACAGAGCTAATAAGTGCCGAGTAATATTTGCACTACACAAGCGCCAGGCAATAACCATTGCCCCAGGACATTCAATGGTATTACCATCGCTGAATCCCCCAGTATCAACATTCCGGAGATCACATTGACCAGAAACTTGACTGGATGTAACATATAAATGACTGGCTACAAAAGCAGGTCAGAAGCAGGGAATTCTGCAGCAAGAAACCTACCTTTTCACTCACTGAGGACTGTCCACCATCTACAAAGCACAAGTGAGGAGTCTGATGGAATGCTTTCCACTTGCCTGGATGAGTACAGCTCCAACAATGCTCAAGAAACTTAACATCATCCAGGACAAAGCAGCCACTTGATCCACATCCATAACCTTACACATTCCCTCCACCAATGGTGCACTGTGGGAGCAATATGTATAATCTACAAGATTCACTGCAGCAACTTGTCAAGGCTCCTTTACCAGCGCCTTCCAGCCCAGTGACTCCTATCACCTAAAGTGACCAAGACCAATAGATGCAAAGGGAAAACCACCACCTGCAAGTTCCTATCTAAGTCATTCACCATCCTGACTTAGAACTGTATTGCTGTTTCTTCACTGTCGCTGAGTCAAAATTCTGGAACTCCTTCCCTAACAGCACTGTGGATGTACCTACACCACATGGACTGAAGCAGTTCAAGAAGGCAGCTCACTACCATCTTTTCAAGGACAATAAATGCTGGCCTAGTCAACGACACCCACATCCCAAGAATAAAAAAAACATACTTGTTTGATGAATATTGGCAGAACACTCCATGAAGCCTGAAAAGAAAATATCCTCGAAAAAGTAAATAGAAGAGAAACAATATTGCTTAACACCAACATATTATGCCATAGTGTAGTGAGATATTAATTCATACTTTAGACTTATCACCACTCTCTTCAAACTGCTAAGGTCTGAGTTTGAGTTGCCTCACTGTAGGGGCATTCTAAGATGAAGAATTGAATTGCGCATGCAACTTGCTGGAAGGTGAAATTAATTGTGATTAATTGTAATTAAGCCCCACCAATTATACTTTCCAGATTAGCTGGTGATAAGTCCAACTTGTATAATTAATGTTGATATTAATCAACTTGTGCCTCCTATTTTGGCTACAACAACTTAGTTGAAGGAATTAGTGATTTACTATCTAAAATCAACTGTCCTATTACAGTAAAGCTCTGAATAGTTAGTTGCCAAATTACATTTGTACACCGAGAGAGAGACTGCATTATTTAAAAGTGTAAGGTGCAAAACACTAATTCCATTAGACATTGCCCTTCTGAGAAAGAATGATTGATAGAACGGATTAAAGCTTCCTGGCTCTTCATGGGCTCTTATATCGATCACAGTAATTCCTCTCCATGCATGTCCATCAGTCACTATCCAATTTAATGCTATCTCTATCCATCTTATCCAGTCTAACTGAACTTAATCCTTTTTTATTTGGTCTGGATGTGACTGCCTTAAGTTATTAAACATAAAATATTTCTAAAAATCAAAAGTAAGTCATCCCTTCAGCTTGATTGTAACTCAAGGTGAGAGTTCAGCGTGGGGACAAGGAGGAGGCTTGATCTGACTCACCGATATGAGGCCTAAGTCATTATGCTTCCCTGACCTCATTACTATTGTCCAAATCCAATTCTTAGCCAAACTAGGTAGGCCACCAGGGGGAAGCGGGAATCACATTGCAGCTGCCACCATAATTATTCTAAGCCAACGTTCCCCAGGATAAAGTTAGTGAACTGGGCTTTGTTTACTTACTCGTTTTCTTGGGTGTTACACACATAGCATATCCTTCTTTAACCGCAGAAGTAAGGTGAGCACAATAAACAAAAGCAACTGGCATTTATGTAGCATCAAAACATCCCACGTCGATTCATTAGCAAAAAAGTTTGACACCGAGCCAATTGAGATATTAAGGCAGGTGCTCAAAAACTTGGAGCTAGGTTTTAAGGAGCATCTTAAAGCAGGAGAGGGAAGTAGAGAAAAATGGGGAAGATTTAAGGACTGAATTCCAGAGCTTGGTATCAAGGCAGCTGAGTAGCGCAATCACCTGTGGTACAGCAATTAAAATTTGGCATGCTCAAGACGCCAGAATTGGAGAAATGCAGAGATCTTAGAAAGTTTTTAAAAATTCTTTCACAGGATGTGGACACTACTGGCTAGGCCAACATTTATTGCTCATCCCTAATTGCCCTGGGGAAGGTGGCAGTGATTCGCCTTCTTTAACCACTACAGTCCATGTGGTGTAGGTACACACACACTGCTGTTAGGAAGGGAGTTCCAGGATTTTGACCCAGCAACAGTGAAGCAACAGCAATATATTTTCAAGTCAGGATGGTGTGTGACTTGTAGGGAAACTTGCAGGTGTTCCAATGCACCTGCTGCCTTTATCCTTCTGGGTGATGGAGACCGCTGGTTTGGAGGTGCTGGTAAAGAAGCCTTGGTGAGTTCCTCCGGTGCATCTTGTAGATTGTATACACTGCTGCCACTATGCATCAATGGTGGAGGGAGTGAATGTTTAAGATGGCGGAGGGGGTGCTGATAAAGAGGGCTGATTTTCCCTGGATGGTGTCAAGCTTCTTGAGTGTTGCTGAAGCCGCACTCATCCAGGCAATTGGGGAGTATTCCATCACATGCCTGACTTGTGCCTTGTAGATGGTGGACAGGCTTTGGGGAGTCAGGAGGTGAGTTACTTGCTGCAGAATTCCTAGCCGCTGACCTGTTTTTTTAGGACTAGTTGGACTAAAGGAGGTTACAGTGATAGGTAGGGGTGAAACTATGCACGGATTTGAAAAGAAGGATGAGATTTCTTTCAACAACAAGAAGTTGTTGTTGGATCAGGAGCCAATGTAGGTCAGCGAGCACAGGGATAATGGGTGAACAGGCCCTGTAATGAGTTAAGGTACAGGATATAGACTTCCAGAGTGAAATCAGGAAGCACTTTTCACACAAGGGCATTAGACACTTTTCCTCTAAAATCTGTAAATGCTGGGTCAGTTGATATTTTCAAAAATCGTATATTTCACCCATTCAGCCTGTGCCAGCTCTCTGAAAGAGCTATCCAATTAGTCACACAGACCAGCTGTTTCCCCATAACTTGCCAAATTTCTCCTTTTTAAGTATATATTCAAATGTTATCATTGTTTCTACATCTACCACCCTTACAGGCAATGCATTCCAGATCATAATCACTTGCTGAGTTAAAAAAAAAGTTCTCCCCATCTAACCACCAAAACACCATCTCGATTGTTTCACCAATGATCTTAAATCTGAATTTTCTAGTTATCCATACACCGTCTCCCAGTTTAATAATGTAAAAACATAAATAGCAGCGCAGTAGGGAGCTTGCTGTGCCATTCAGTAAAAGTGGGTGGGATTTTCTAGTCACACTCGCCACAGGACTGGAAATTACTACCCAAAGTCAATGAATCTTTTGCTGGTCCATCAAATTTCCCATCCTGCCCGCAATGATTCCCGTGGCAGACGGGACTGGAAAATCCTGTCTAGTATGGCTGATGTCCTTAGTCAAACCCACTTTCCTACCCTATCCTGATATCCTTTGGATTCCCTTTGAGCCCAAAAATATATTAATCTTAGCCTCGAAGATACTCAACAGTTGAACATCCACAGACCTCTGTGGTAGAGAATTCGAAATATTCACAAGCTGCTGGAAAAATTAATGGGATTGAAAGCCAATAAATCCCCAGGGCCTGACAACCCAGGGTACTAAAGGTGGCAGCCATGGAAATAGTGGATGTGTTGGTTGTCATCTTCCAAAATTCTCCAGATTCTGGAACAGTCCTGGCAGATTGAAGGGTGGAAAATGTAACCCCACTATTTAAAAGAGGAGGTAGGGAGAAAACAGGGAATTACAGATTGGTTAGCCTAACATCAGTAGCAGGGAAAATGCTAGAGTCAATTATAACAGACATGATAAAAGGACACTTAGAAAATAACAACAGGATTTGACAAAGAGAACATGGATTTATGAAAGGGAAATCACGTTTGACAAACTTATGTTTGGAGTTTTCTGAGGACGTAACTAGCAGAATAGATAAGGGAGAACCAGTGGATATGGTGTATTTGGATTTTCAGAAAGCTATTGATAAAGCCCTACATAAGTTAGTGTGCAAAATTAAAATATTGGCATGGATTGAGAATTGGTAACAGACGGGAAACAGAGGTCAGGAATAATTGGGTCTTTTTCGGAGTGGCAGGCGGTGACTAGTGGGGTACCACAGGTATCAATGTTTGGGCCCCAGCTATTCAGAATATATATCAATGATTTGGATGAGGGAATCAAATGTAATATTTTCGAGTTTGTTGACAACATAAAACTTGGTGGAAATGTGAGTGGTGAGGAGGATGTTAAGCGGTTTCAAGGCGATTTAGACAGGGTGAGTGAGTGGGCAAATACGTGGCAGATACAGTATAATGTAGATAAGTGTGAAGTTATCCACTTTGGTAGAAAAAACAGAATGGCAGAGTATTATTTAAATGTTGATAGGTTGGGAAATGTTGATGTACAAAGGGACCTGGGTGCAGCAAGCAGTTAAGAAGGCAAATGGTATGTTGGCCTTCATTGCGAGAGGACTCGAGTACAGGAGCAAATATGTCTTACTGCAGCAGTACAGGGCCTTGGTGAGACCATACCTGAAGTATTGTGTGCAGTGTTGGTCTCCTTACCTAAGAAAGGATATACTTGCCATAGAGGGAGTGCAATGAAGGTTCATCAGAATGATTCCTGGGATAGCAGGATTATTGTATGAGGAGAGATTGGATCAACAAGGCCTGTATTCACTGGAGGTTAGAAGAATGAGAGGGGATCTCATTGAAACATATAAAATTCTGACAGGGCTGGACAGATTGGATGTAGGGAGGATCTGGCTGGGGGGTCACAGTCTTAGGACATGGGGCAGACATTTAGAACCATAGAACACTACAGCACAGAAAACAGGCCATTCAGCCCTTCTAGTCTGTGCCAAAATATTATTCCACTAATCCCATTGATCTGCACCCAGTCCATAACCCTCCAGACCTCTCCCATCCATGTATCTATCCAATTTATTCTTAAAACTTAAGAGTGAGCCCACATTTACCACGTCAGATGGCAGCTCGTTTCACACTCTCACCACTCTCTGAGTGAAGAAGTTCCCCCTAATGCTCCCCCTAAACCTTTCCCCTTTCACCCTAAAGCCATGTCCTCTAGTGTTTATCTCTCCTAATCTAAGTGGAAAAAGCCTACTTGCATTTACTCTGTCCATACCCCTCATAATTTTGTAAACTTCTATCAAATCTCCCCTCATCCTTCTACGCTCCAAGGAGTAAAGTCCTAACCTGTTTAATCTTTCCCTGTAACTCAACTCCTTAGGACCCGGGCAGCATCCTAGTAAATCTTCTCTGCACTCTTTCAATCTTACTGATATCCTTCCTGTAGTTAGGCAACCAGAACTGCACACAATACTCCAAAGTTGGCCTCACCAATGTCTTATACAACCTCACCATAACATCCCAGCTCCTATACTCAATACTTTGATTTATATGCCTAGGTCTAAGAGAAAAATACTGCAACCTTGAGAAACAATACCATCTTGTCTGACCACAGTTGTAGGTGGAACCCTGAGACATTCCATTTTGTTCTTTCTCAGGCCAAATGTAATCAGGATTGTGATAAGTATTTGCGTAAGCACAACATTTGTTGTGCTGGGAATGAAAATTTACTGAAATATGGATTGGTCAGTTAACTTACGCAAATAAGCGGATAGGTTTGTGCAAAATTTACTGATTGGCTGTAAAAATACTTTTAACAGGTCTGCGTGTATTCTGCTACGAGACGGTACAGTAGCTCTCATTGTATTGTCTTCCTTGTTCACAAGTAATAAATGGGGTTTCTAAGTACTAAGTGATGCCTTGGTGTGATTAATTTCCGACAGCAGCACTCCACAAGTTACAACCTGTCATCCTGAAAATTACCTGTTTAATCTTCCTCTTCCCCCCATTAATCAACAGTCAATCCATGTGAACAGATTACTCCCAATCTCATGAGCGCTAATTTTGTGCAACAACCTTTTGTGTGGCACCTTATTGAAGGGCTTCTGAAAACCCAAATATACTACAACCCCCAGTTCCCTCATCTACCCTGCTCATTACACCCTCAAATAACTATAATAGATTTGTCAAATATGATGTCCCTTCCATAAAACCATGTTGACTCTGCCAAATTGTAGTGTGATTTTCCATATGCTCATTGAGACTGAGACTGATAGGTTTTTGTTAGGGCAGGGTATCAAGTGATATGGCTCAAAAGTGGGTAAATGTAATAGATCAACCACGAGTTAATTGAACAGAGGAACAGACCTGCTCATGTTTCAAAATGTTCTATATTCCTGCAGCAGCACAGGGACTGTGATCAAGACTTATGACATTTTCAGTGAAGACTAAGCTACTGCTTGCATTGCTCTTCTTTCCATCTTTCAGAATCTCCACCCTGCTAGGCTAAGGAATGTCCATATTGCTGCTGAAAATCTTGCTTATTTTCCACACAAAATAAATGAGCTGACCCAGTGATTTTAGATGGAGTCATTGTCTATCCGTACTGGTGGGCGGAAGCACCAGCTCGTAGCACTCCCACCATCAAAGCAAGAGACTAGGAGTTTCAGTGCCAAGAATTTATTACCGCAATAAATATCATATGATATGAATTAAAAATAGCCTTCTTTTACCTCCACAACATCGGGCTTGGTTAGCTCAGTTGGCTAGTGTGTGATGCAGAATGACGCCAATGGCAGGGATTCAATCCTCACACTGGCTGTGGTAGCTCATGAAGGCCTACTTCATGATCGCAGCATGGCGTCCCTTAAGCTATATATAAAACCAATCGCCTCTTTCTAATGGAGAGAGATGCCTATGATCCTTTGTGGACTATAGCTAATTATCTTGGTCGGCACTGGAGTGCTGCTTTGTGTGCATTAGAGTGCTTAAGTTGGCGCTTGGTGAGTGAGGGAGTTTTACTGGCTAATCTAATTTAAAGATTTGTTTCTATCTAAAGTCTATTGTCTTTAATTTAACAATTAGCTAAAAGTGGCTCTTTGAGTTGGGAGAAGTTGAGTTTTAGTCCAGCTTTAAATCGGAGGTTTACAGGTTCTGCTTGGTGCTGCAGATGGTTAATTAAGTGACTGGCTTAAACTGGTTTTCAGGACCTTGAATCAGGGAGCTTAAAAACAGGCCTTCTTCAGTGCTGCTTGTCTGCATTAGAGTGCTGCTTTGTGTGCATTAGAGTGCTTAAGTTGGAACTGGTGATTGAGGGAGTTCGGTGAAGAGGGAAGGAGGTAATCTTTTCATTTCCAACTTCCTTCAGCCTCTAGTAGCTGGCTCTTACTTTGCTACAGCAGAAGTCTATGAAGCAGTGGGAGTTTGAAGAGAGAAAGCCCATAAAGCAGCAAAGAGAGAGAGCAAGGAGTTTACAGATAAAATCTAAAAGTGATATCACAGGAGTCTTGAAAGTTGATTGCTTGGTAAGTATAGGCTTTCTGGACTTGGCACAGAAGAGATGATTGGTGAATGACAGGTCAGTTATGAAATTATATCATTCTGTAGTAAACATTTTATATAAAATTTAAGGTATGTCAGCACAGCTCAGCCATGTGGAATGTGCATCCTGCACAATGTGGGAAGTTGTGAAGGCACCACATGCCCTCGATGACTACATCTGCAGGAAGTGTCAGCAGCTGCAGAAACTTGCGTTCCGGGTTATGGAGCTCGAGCGATGGCTGGAATCACTGTGATGCATCCACAAGGCTAAGGATTTTGTGAATAGCACATCTAAAGAGGTGGTCACACCACAGCAAAGAAGTACACAGGCAGACAGGGAATGGGTGACTACCAAAGTATCTAACAGAAACAGGCAGATAACGCAGAAATTCCCCCCCAAGGCTTTCTAATCGCTTTTCCATTTTGGATGTTGGTGAGCAAGATGGTTCATCAGAGGGCTGTAGCAAGAGCCAAGTTTGTCGCACCACAGGTAGCTCAGCTGCACAGGAAGGGAGGTGAAAGAGTTACAATGGTAAGTGATTCCACAGTTAGGGGACCAAACAGGCATTTCTGCGGCCAGAGACGTGACCCCAGGATGGCATGTTGCCTCCCTGGTGCCAGGGTCAAGGTTGTCACAGAGTGGCTGCAGGACATTCTTTGGGTGGGCAGGGGAAGGATGAACAGCCAGAGGTCATGGCCCACATTGGGACCAATGACATAAGTAGGAAAAGAGATGAGGTCCTGGAAGCAGATTTTAGGGAGTTAGGAAGGTAATTAAAAAGCAGGGCTTCAAGAGCACTAATGTCAAGTTTATTCCCAGTGCCACGTGCTAGTGAGCATAAGAATAAGAAGATTGAGCAGTTCAACACGTGCCTGGAGAAATGAAGTAGGAGGGAGGGCTTCAGATTTCTGAGGCTTTGGGACTGGTTCTACGGCAAGTGGGCCCTATATAAGAAGAACCCAATACACCTTAACAGGACTGGGACTAGTGTCCTCGCAGCAATGTTTGCTAGTGCTGTTGGGGAGGGTTTAAACTAGATTGGCAGGGGGATGGGAATCTGAGGGGAAATTCAGAGTGCAGAGGAGAAAAACTGGCAGTGGGAAGTAGAGAAGTATCATCTGATAACAAGGATATATCAGAGAGTAGCATCAAGGTAGATAGAATACTTGGAGAGTTTGATAGAATTAGAGTAGGTAATAATAGATGGGATCAGAGTAAGGGTAAAAGTAAATAAAGCATAAATCAGGGCTAATGTGCATGTATATGAAAGCACGGAATGTGGTTAATAGGATTAGTGAACTACAGGCACAGGTTGACACATGGAAAGATGATATTAATGCTATAACAGAGACCTGGTTCAAAGAAGGGCAGGACTGGGTGTTAAATATTCCTGGGTACAAGATGTTTAGGAGAGACCGGAAATGAAGTAAAGTGTGTGGGTTGGGGGGAGGGGGAAGGTGTGGAGCGGCAATATTGATTAAAGCTGGCATTATAGTACTGGAGAGAGAGAATGTTTCAGAGGGTGCAAGGACGGAATCTCTCTGGCTAGAGGTAAGCAATGAAAAAGGTGCAATAACATTGATCGATGTAATATATAGTCCAACACATAGTGGAAAGGATGTAGAGAAACAAATTTGCAAAGAAATTACAGAGGGGTGCAAAAATTATAGAGGAATTATAATGGGGGATTTCAATTATCGAAATATAGGCTGGGATAGCAATAATGCAAAGGGACAAGAGGGACGAGAGTCCCTGGAATGTGTTCAAGATAATTTTTTGCAGCAATGTTTCTGGTCCATTGAGAAGACAGGCAAAGTTGGACCTGGTTCTGGGAAATGAGTTGGTCCAAGTGGATCAAATAACAGTGGGAGAGCATTTAGGGGAGAGTGACCATTGCATCATAAGGTTTAGGTTGGCCATGGAAAAGGACAAGGAACAATCCAGAGCTGGGAAAATTAAATGGTGGGAAGCCAGTTTCAAGGGGATGACAATGCATCTGAGTCAAATGTTGGCAGAAAAGATGGTGGCTGAACAATGGGCCACCTTCAAAGAAAAGGTATTGCAGGCAATGTCAATGTATATTCCCTTGAAGGGGAAAGGCAGGACAAATAAATCCAGAGTGCTCTGGGTGACAAGAGAGATAGAGGTGAAGATGAAAAGAAAGCAGTTCAGGTTAGACAGATGTCAGGTAGAAAATACATGGAGAATCAGGCTGAATATAGAAGGACCAGAAGGGAAATGAAAAACTAATAAGAAATGCAAGACGAGAACATGAAAAGAGGCTGGCAGCTAACTTAAAAGGGAATACTAAGGTCTTCTACAAGCGTGTAAATAATAAAAAGGTGGTAAAAGAAAGAGTAGGGCCGATTAGGGACAAAAACAGGGGACTTTCACATGGAGGCAGGAGAAATAGCAGAGGTATTAAACAAGTACTTTGCATCTGTCTTTACAAAGGAAGAAGATGCTACTGAGGCTGACATGAGAGAGGAGGTAACTGTACACTCAAATAATTAACAATTGAGAAGGAGGAACTGTTAGAAAAGCTATTTTTACTTAAAATAGATAAGGTACCAGGACCAGATAAGGTGCATCTAAGGGCACTGAGGGAAGTGAGAGTGGAAATTGCAGAGGCATTCATGATAATCTTCCAGTCTTCCTTAGATACAGGGGAGGTGCCAGAGGACTGGAGAATTGTGAATGTTACATTCTTGTTCAAAAATGGATGCAAGGATAATGCGGGCAACCAAAGACCACTCAGTTTGACTTCAGTGGTAGGGAAACTTCTGCAAACAAGTGTTTGGGACAAAATCAATAGTCCCTTAGACAATTGCAGGATAATTGAAGAAAGCCAGCATGGCTTCATTAAGGGAAAATCATGTTTAACTAACTTTTTGGAGTTATTTTGAGGAGGTAACAGAGAAGGTTGATAAGGGCAATGCTGTTGATGTGGTGTATATGGATTTTTAAAAGGCATTTGATATAGTGCCACACAACAGACTTGTGAGCAAAATTCTAGTTCATGGAATAATAGGGAAAGCAGGCACTTGGATAAGACATTAGCTGCTTGACAGGAAACAGAGAGTAGTAATAAATGGTTGTTTTTTTCAGATTGGAGGAAGGTTTGTAGTAGAGCTCCTCAGGGACCAGTGTTGGGACCCTTGCTCTTCCTGATACATATTAATGACTTAGACTGTGGTGTTCTGGGCATGATTTCAAAATTGCACATGATAGGAAGATTGGAAATGTTGTCAACTGTGATGAGGACAGTCTTGAACTTCAAAAGGACAAAGACATGTTGATGGTTTGGGCAGACAGGCGGCAGATGAAATTCAGTGCGGAGAAGTGTGAGGTGATTCATTTTGGCAGGAAGAATATGGAGAGACAGTTTAAATAAAAGGAGGCAGATGTGTCCCAGGGCTTTGTACTGGGCTTCAGCTTTTCACCATACATATCAATGACTTGGATAAAGAATAGAGAGTTGTCAAAGTTTGCAGGTCATACTAAGTTAGGAGACACAATAGTTGGAATTTGAATGGATGGGAGCAGAAAGTTAGAAAGAGATATTAGCAGATTAATTGAGTGGGCAAAACCATGGCAGACAGATTTGAATATGGAGAAGTGTGAGGTCAACTATTTTGGATAAATTATATATATATTATCTGCCAGTATAGAGCCCTGGGAAACATCGCGTCACATCCTGCCAACTAGAATGCATTGCCTTTATACCTACTCTGTCTAATCTCCCAAATGATTGCAGAAGTGTGCTATCGAATTATCCCCAGTCCTGTGCTTTTGTTCTGTTAATAACCTCTTCCATAGAATCATAGAAATTTACAACACAGAAGGAAGCCATTCAGTCCATTGTTATCTGTACTGGTCGAAAAAGAGCCACCCAGCCTAATCCCACTTTCGAGCTCTTCATCTATAACCTTAGCAGTTGCATCACTTCAAGTGCATGTCCAAGTACTTTTTTAAATACAATGAGGGTTTCTGCCTCTAGCATCCTTTTAGACAGTGAGTTCCAGAACCCCAACACCCTCAGGGTGATAAGATTTCTCCATAACTCGCCTCTAATCCTTCTATCAATTACTTTAAATCTATCCCCTTGACATTGATCTCTCCTGCTAAAGGAAGGAAGTCCTTCCTATCCATGAGGCATCCCTTCCCCATAATTTTATAAACTTCAGTTAAATATCCCCTCAGCTTCCTCTGTTCCAAAGAAAACAACCCCAGCTTATCCAAACTTCCCTTCTAGCCAAAATTCTTCATTTCTGACAACATACTCATAAATCTCCTTTGTACCTATCTTTTTCAGATCACATCCTCCTTGTAATGTGGTAACCAGAACTGTATGCAGCAATCTAGCTTGGCCCAACTAGTGTTTTACGCAGCTCTTGCATAAGTTCCTTGCTGCTATATACTATGCCTCGGATAATTAAAGAAGATATCCCCTATCCTTTTTTAAACATCTTACCTACCTGTCCTATTACCTTCAGGGATCTGTACACACAAACACCAAGGTCCCTCTGCTCTTCTACACTTCTCTGTATCCTAACATTTATTGTGTAAGCCCTTGCCTTGTTTGCCCTCCTCAAATGCATTACCTCACACTTCTCCAGATTGAATTACATTTACACTTTTATGGCTACCTGGCCAATCCCTTGATATCTTCCTGCAGTGTACAGCTTTCTTCCTCACTATCAGGTTGGCATGGTGGGGGGCGTTGGCGTTGGGGCTGGAGTAGGGGTGACGAGGTTGGGGGTGGGGTCAGGGGGAGGTTGGAAGTACAGGAGAGTTTGGGGGTGGGGTGGGGCATGGCTGGTGGGAGGTTGGGGGTGGGGGGTTTTAGGGGTCTTGTTGAGGGAGTTTGGGGATTGGTGGGGGAGGTTGGGGTGGTGAGGGGGTTGTGGCATTGGGTGGGGGAGGGTGTGGTGGGGATGTCACTTTTTAGGTTTAATTTCACAGAATTAAATACTGTACACTTCTTAAAATTCTGTTTGAATTTAAACCAGCATATAAATAGCAGTCTAAATTTTCATTATGCCCTAGACACAATTCTAATGACATTCTCTGTCAATGTACCAGAAGCTTGAGAATCTTGCGCCTCATCAAAATAAATGTTAGGAACTAAAAAACCAGAGTGATGCAAAACAGGGTCTTGACTCACTATCACCCATTTCACTACTCTTGCAAAGTCTGGGAATGAAATCCCTATTTGTCACTAAAAGGTTGCTCAAAGAAAGGTTTCACAAATCTCGACTCTTAGGTTCACACCACCCTGCAACATCCTGTTTAGAATCTAGCAGAGGGCTACATTGTGAGAATACAATTTTTCTGGGGGGGGAGGATTCCCGATCATCCATTGTATCTTTGGCAAAAAAGCCCATTGAAATTCCCGAGAAACAGCATAATGGGCTTTTACCTTAAAGGGCTTTTATAGAAACCTAACCCTGTGACTTAAGTGCTCCTTGAAATGATTTCTCTCGGGATTTTGCTGACACATTTTTTTGCTGTTGGAGTTTCTTATTTATCAATTACATTTTTTCAATTAATTTGTCTGTTTCTCTCATATCAAAAACAACAATTAGAATTTAAAATAACACTATTTGCATATTTATTTAGTACAAATGTAATGCAACATCATAGGGAACCTGTTATAAATTCAGTTTATAGGTTATAAATTCAGTGTACAACACAATTTGTATGACAGTTCTGGAGGAAGGGGAAACAATCCAGTTCTTGAGTTAAGGCCATACTGAATTTTTGTACCATGTATCATTCTTCTCAGAAAAATTTGGATGAACAGTTCAATCTACATTTTCCCAGAGCTGCTGGTAGATGTCTGATTGATAAATCCGGGGGATAATGTCATTAACGTAAAAGGGACAGGTACCATTTATGTTATATTATGGATTGGCGCCAAAGAAGTCAGAAAGGTAAGGTTGTATTGTTTTGTAAATGTAGTGATTTCTTTGAGCAACTTTCCTAACATCAGTTGATTGCCCTGTGATTAATTGCCCTTAGGGAATCAGCATTAGCCCTCCAAATTCACCTTTGCTACAGTTACTCTACCTACTGCATGCAGGTGTAATGAAAGAAAGACAAAACCTACACTCGTACAGAACATTTCACAATGTCTCAAATTTCTCTACAGTTAATTAAATACTTTTGAGATGTAGTCACTGGTATAATGTAGGCAATGTTATCAAATGGAAGAGCAGGCTTGAGGAGCCGAACGGCTTATCCTTGCTCCTAATACATATGCTTGTATGTCATTCTGAATGGGTGAGATGACCTAGGTTAGATGGCCTTTGTCATCCATAATTATCTTATGAACAGAGGCTGGAAAAATGGCTGAAGTTCAGTTTATTTTGTTGCTCATGGAAGTTTACTGTGAGCAGGCTTTGTGGGGTGAAATTGCCAGGACAGGAATGTGTGATAGTGTCATAGTGAATCAGTAACCTTTTTGACACTGCACACGATTCTCAGGAGTCTTTTCCATCGACTTCAATCTTGTCCTTTTGTCTACTTACCTATTATCCTACTCTATCTTGGTGCTTTTCTGAGTTTTTTGAGCAATGAAATATCAAAATAAAGTTGTGCTGCTTGGTAAATATTGAAACTATATTGTATTGAGAAACAGCAATCAGCAGAGTCTTCAGACTTGCTGATCAAGAAAATGGAGGCAATTGTGAACCATTCAGTCTTTGTCCTCTGACCTCTTTAAAGTTGTATCACACAGAGACACCTGAGGGCTCCAATACTTCTCACTGACCATGACTACCTATGTTTTCCAATCATTCCACTTTGTTGCAAAGCCATCATTTGATCTTTCTACCCTGTAAGATTACTGATAAAATAGAATCAATTACACCCTCATATGAAATAATTAGATTGAATAATATCATGTACCCTGGCAGGAGAAAATCTGCTAATTCTTCTACAGAATGGAAAAGATCTTGTGCAGTTTATCTGGATTGCAAGAATTGAATCTTTCCCCAAATATGAACTTGTTGTCACTGTGTTCATATGGTGTGATGTGCAGAACATATTAATGAGGGCTGAGGCAGTCACCAAAATCAATATTATCGTGTGCATAAATGGGATATTTTCCTGTCAAGTTTACAATATTTCAAGATGCTGTTAAAAGTAAAATTTGTACTGTCTGGTTTGCTTAATAGTCGCAGTGGGATCACCTATAGGATGCAAGCAAACTAACACTGCATTAATTTGTTTGCTGCTCTTAATATTAATGGCCTATGTCATATATAAATATTGGACAATATTTGTATTCAGATGCCAACAATGGGCATTATCATTTTACTAAGATCTTTCTGTGATTTTTTGGTGAATTGATTGGTGAACCTTGAAAGGGGAAAAAATATCATGCTTGATTGAGAAGGAGGGTTAAGGCGGTAGGGGTGCAGAGCGGGATAGGGGCCAGGAAACAGGAGAAGCACCAGGGTCCATGATTTCTCTCCTTGACCCAGCTGTGGCCAGAGGGGATTGGAAAATGAGCCTCTACTCTTCCCTCCCTGTTTCTCTTAGAGAGCCAGCGTACATCTCATGCAGGCCTGGTGATTTATCAACTTTGAAAGGTGATAAATCCCTTAATATTTCCTCTCTCACTATGTTTATCCCATCCAATATTTCACACTCTTCCTGTTTAGTTGCAAAGTCTGCATCGTACCACTCATTTTGTGAAGACAGGCACAAAATGTTCATTAAGAACCATACATATGCCTTCTGCCTCCAGAAAGGTTATCTTTTTGGTCTCTAATAGATCTTACTCTTTCCTTAGTTATCCTCCTGCCCTTAATAAAACATCTTTGGGTTTTTCTTGCTTTTATTTTCCAAATCTTTTTCATGCTAGCTCTTTGTTTACCTTGATTCCTTTTAAATTTTACTCCTGCACTTTCTATACTCCTCGAGACTTTCTGCAATATTGGCCTCTTGATATCTAATATTAACTTTCCTTCTTTTTACTTATTTTACACTGTGTGTTCAGTGATACCCAAGGGGCTGGCATTGGAAGTCCCACCCTTTTTCTTTGTAGGAACATATTTGTTCAAAACTCTCACGATCCTCCTCCTTGAATGCGGCCCACTGCTCTGATACTGATTGGCTTTCAAGTAGCTTTTTTTCCAGTTCACACTTGCTAAATTGTATCTCAGTTTAGTAAAATTAACCTCTCTCTTGTTTGGAACTTTAACTCTGAGACTACCTTTGTCCTTTTCCATGACAATGTTAAATCTAACTGAATTGTGATCAGCACTGTACCATCAAAATGCTCTCTCAAAGATACTTGTCTGGTAGCAATTCTTAAACTGCCAGACTGGAGAACAGCCCTTTCCTTTGTTGGGCTTGCCATATTAGCAAAAAAAAGTTCATGCTATTTAAGAATGTTATGTCCTCTAAATCATTTACACTGATTTTACCTCAGTTAATAGTTTTCTTCTTGATTCTCTTCCTGCGCCTAGAGAGACAGACGAAGCACATGCTTATGTGTGTTTCTATAGCTATTGTTTCCTGGAACAAGTTGCCAGCCTGTTACCAGAGTATAGATAGAGGCGCACCACTCCCTATCAAGCATGGTTGACCAGGAGACTCTCACCCTCTTACTTCCTGCCATAAGCATATTGGAAGGATTTACAGGTTGATAATCAACCTGCTCGGCTACGTTACGAATATACTTTCCATGGCCATTATGTCCTGAATTGGGACTCGAACCCAGAGCTCTGACTCAGAGACAGGGATGCTGCCCTCTGCGCTACAACAGCTCCCCCCACCCCCATTAATAATAGTTGAAATCCTCTGCAATTACTGCCCAGGAACATTGAGCTGTCATTGCTGCCCTTCTTTAAGCCATGTTTCAGCAATTATGATGTCATGCTTCCAAGTGACTACCCATGGAAGTCAACTCATCTGCCCTAGTCACTAGACTCCTTGCATTGAAGAATACATGATTAAGAACTGCCCACCATCATTGTTGTCTACTTTTTAAGTCTTTGTTTCCTCTACCTTTTGCCTATTAATTTTCTGCTTTCTGTTTTTAGCTTTGCTTCTCTCCCTTTGAATCTACGTTATGTTTCCCATCCCCCTACCATTTTGGTTTAAACCCTCCATAATTTACGAGCACACTCCGCCTCCATGATATGGATCACAGACTTGTTGAGATGCAAAGCTTCATGTCCCACCTCCCCCAGAACTTGTCAAATGCACCAGGAATCTAGAGTCCTTTCTCATGAACGAGCTCTCTAGCCATGCATTCAGTTGCACTATCCTTCTATTTCTGTACTTGCACTTGTTTATGGCACTAAGTGTAATCCTGAAATCCTTTGAGGACCTGATTTTTATTTTCTTTCCTAGTTCCATAAAATCTGCCCGCAGGACTTCATCTCTATTTCTATCTATATCATTGGTATTGATATGAATCACAACCTCTGGCTATTTGCCCTTTCCCCCCAAGGATATAAGTGGACGGTCACTTAATGACATCCTTTACCATGGCACCAAGGAGGCAACATACCATCCTGGATTCACTCTGAAGCCCCAGACTGTTGAACTTTCTATCGCTCTTATTTATCTGACCTTCCTCCTCTCCCGCTCTTTACATTGGAGGCAGCAATAGATCTGGCTCTGGCTGTACTCTCCATGCTAGCACTCCAATTTCCTGCAGAAGACAGTTATCAGTATTCATCAAGCTTTGTATAATGACATTTATTGGGAGATTGCGCTGATAGATTTTAACCCATCAGTTGTAACTGCCCGAGGCCAATGGAATTCAACAAACATTGTTATTCTGTCATGATCCAGAAATTTGTGCATATTTTAATCAGAGAAGTGCAAGTAATCATTTCGTTGAATCACATCCTTTGATTTTGAATGCAAAACCACAGAGATTAGGATAAGTGGTGATATATGGAAGCTGTAGCAGGAACTGCAGCATGAAACCAAGCAGAGATTGAATCATTATGGGAACTTGATGAGGCAGTGTGCAACGTGCAGAAAGGGCTGCCACAGGGACTGAACACTCAAACTGGTGACCTTATGTGAAGGACTAAGAACAGTGTCTTCAGTGAGGGAATTAATCAATGCTTTGTCCCAGCTAAAGAATAAAATCAATGATATTATCAAATTGACTAGTGCGGAGTATCCGGACCAGAAGATGTCGAAGACAATTACATGCGCATCAATAGAGACTGTCATGAATCAGATCAATAAAGGGTTAAGTGAGTTACAAAGCAATAGGATGCCTAGTTTTGTGAAAGAAAGCCATTCAATCAGTTGGCATCAGGACAGTCATATTCAGGACTGGTATAAAATAAGCACCAGTAAACCATGAAACCAATCCTGAAATACATGGAGGATGGTGGGATGTGTTGTGGTAATACTGTTTGTGATGGCCAAACTGTGGTTAGAGAAACCTAGATCTATGGAAGTTTTCAATGTTGAGGCTCTGAAAGTGATTGAGTCCAGTTACCAATCCAACATATTGAAGGAATATGTGAGTTATCCAAGAGCTCAGAAGAGGAGTAAAGGAAGTTTAGGAAGCCACAGGTATCTCTGGCTGACCAGAAAAGGTGGAGCCTGGCTATCCCACTGTGATGTGTTGCAAAACACATAACTAGCTTGTGGTTTCACCCTAGATGAAGACTTTCTCACTAAGATAAAAGCAAAATACTACTGTTTCCATGCTCCTGCTGCCCTTGTCTTCCTAGGTAGTAGAGGTCACAGGTTTGAAAGGTACTGACGAAGGAGTCTTGGTGAGTTGCTGCAGTACAACTTGTAGATGGTATACACTGCTATCACTGTGCACCACTGGAGGAGGGAGTAAATGTTTAGTTTGATAGAAGGAGCATGAATCAAGTGGGCAGCTTTGTCTTGAATGGTGTCAAGATTCTTGAGTGTCTGTGGAGTTGCTCTCATCCAGGCAAGTTGAATGTATTCCATCACACACTTGACTTGTGCCTTATAGATGGTGGACTAACTTTGGGAAATCAGGAGGTGAGTTACTTGCCGCAGAGCCCTATCCTTTTTCTTTGTGGGAACATATTTGTTTTAAACTATCACCATCTCTTCCTCAGATGCCTCCTGATTGACCTCACGTAGCTTTTTCCAGCACACTTTTGCTGAATCACATTTCAGCTTAGTAAAATTGGTTTTTCTCCAGTTTAAAATTTTTACTCCTGGTTATCTTTGTCCCTTTCCATGATGACACTAAATCTAATTGATTTGTGATCACTACCATCAAATGAATTCCCCAAAGATAGCCCTTCAGTGGCACAATGTCATTTCCTAAAACTAGAGCCAAACTGCTTCTCCTCTATTTGGGCTTGTTATGTACTGGCTAAAAATGTTGCATTGAGTGCATTTTGAGAGTGTTTCAGCCTCTATTCGCTTTACATTAATTTTCCAGTTAATATTATGGTAGTTTCAATCCCCTGTTATTATTGCCTTCAGCAATTTGCCTACATATTTACTATTCCATCTCTCTCTGATTCTACAGTCTAATTCTTCATTTCAACACACCTAGCTTCATCTGGTGATCCTTCGAGCATATCTTCTCCCTCCTCACAGCTGCAATTGTTTCTTTAACCAATATTGCAACCACCATTCCTTTTTATCACCCTCTCCATCCCTTCAGAAAACCCTGCATCCAGAAAGGTTGAGCTACCATTGCTACCCTTTCAGCCATGTTTCAGTAATGACTACCCTTCAGTGACTACCCTTAGAAGTCAGCTTGTCTGCCTTTTTCACTAGATTCCTTGCATTGAAGAATTTACCAAGAAGCACTGCCAAGCACCTTTGTTGTCTATTTCTAGTCTTTGTTTCCTCTGCCACCCTCACTCACTAATTTTCTGCCTTTGATTTCCAGCTTTGCTTCTCTTCCTTCTGAATATGTATTCAGGTTCCCATCCCCCTTCTAAACCAGTTTAAGCCCTCTCTAACAGCACAAGCACATCTTCCTAGTTGTGGCAATCTACTTGACCACCTTTGTTCTTGTATAATGTGAAGCAGAGGAGGACGAGATTGTGGAGATATGGCAACAGGTATGGCTTTCCATACTTGAGTAGCTCAGCTGATATTTTGTCTCTTCCAGGTGTTTTCCTTGGGAGTCAATGACCTTCTCAAACTCAAGCAATGAGGGTTCTGCACCAAGCTCATACATGACAGTTAGCTGTAGAAGATTGTCAAGCACAGGCAAAGAGACGTTTACCTCACGTAAGTATAATTTGGAGTAGCACTCTATCCATCAGGCTATTTGCTTGTTCCCCTCAGTGAGTACTTGCCCATCTGCGGATTTCAAAGAAGCAAATTTGGTGATGGTAGGTCCAAGTGTTCATTTGATACTGTCATGCATAGCAGAGAGGTTATCATTGTCACGGGTGGTTTGTGGCCAAGATCTTCCAGTCAATAACAACCTGAGTGCATTGCCACTGCCCATGAAGTTTTCTGCACCCCAACAGAACTGCCCATTTTCAGCTGGGACTTCCAAACCTGGCTGAATCATAAATGGGTCAACACAGCCTCTCCAAGGTAAGTCCAGCGAGCGCTGGAGAGTCGAGGGAAGGAGAAGATGCGCCCCTTCTTTACAGCACTAGCTGCTGTATTCAGATAAGTTTATAAAGGCCTCAGGTCTTTTAGTGAATGGGTATGGGCTAGTGAATGGATGAGTGAGCGGCTAAGTTGAGTGGGTGAGTGGGCTGTCGTGTCTTAGGGTGGTTGGGTTGGATGGGCAGTCAGGTCAGGTTGGGGTGGTCGGATAGGGTGAGTATATGGGCCAGGGGGTGGTCAGGTCGTGTGGCTAATTGGGTCAGGTCGGGGGGTACAGTCTGATCAGGTGGGTAGTGGAGTCTGGGTGTTTATTCAGGTTGGTTCGGGTTGCGGGGGGTGTTATCTCAGATTAGTGGGATGTGCAGTTGGGTCTGGGTGGTGTTGGGAAAGAGAGTTGGGTCAGGTCAGGGGGGAGTAATTGCAGCGGGGGGGGGGGGGTGTGAGGGGCAAGTCGGTTGTGGTGCTGAGTTCAATTACACAGGCTAATTGCTGAGTTAGACCAGGTATTAACCAGCATTATGTTTCCACGGTAAGTATCCAGGTAAGTCATGCACATCTGGTCCAAGTCGCCAAACCTGAGCTGAGTGTCAGGAGAGTCCTGGGCTGCTCAGTCAGCCCATTGGAAGTTTAAACTCCCCAGGCGATTACAGTGCATGTGCGAATGCCTGAATTTTCGTAGGGTCCTGACAACAACGCAGATTTAAATCCAGATTTTGCTGTTCTGGATATTGGAAGATTTAGACCTGCATTTTTTTCATATAGATTGATCCAATTCTTGTTTGCACAGTACCTTGCTGTCTTCTGCACAACTGCCTTGGGCTAGCATGAGAATGTCAAGTGCTTTAGGGTTAGTAGGCAGATTGTAAGCCAGGTGAGCTTCAAAGACAGGAGTCATTTCTGCATGATGGATCTCAAACCAATCTCTGTTCCTTTTTCTTCCTCTGCCAAATGTGATTACTGCAGCTTTGTGGATGATTGAGTGCAGAATCCTCTGTGCTTCATCAATGTTATCTGGTAAGCCCTCAGGTGGAAGGGATTTCCTGAAAGCTTCTGAGAACTTCGATATTTGTCTTCATCCCTTGTACATGGAATGCTGATGTGCACATGCCATTGTATTTAGACTTGTGTATTTTCTGTGATTGCACCTTCACCCTGCTACTGCCAAGCAAGTGATAAGTTTTGCAATCTGCACTGTGATAGGTGCTGATGTGAAGAACACTGGATTGAGGTATTCAAAAGGGAATTGGATTTATACTTGAAAAGGGGAGAATGTGCAAGGTTTTGGGGATAAGGCAGGGGAGTAGGATTAGGTGGAATGCTCTTTCAGAGAGCCAGTGCAGACTCAATGGGCTGAATGGCCCCCTTCTGCACTGTAAAGATGCTGTGATACCGTGGACAGATCTGGTGATTAACTGGTCAAATTGCTAGTTCCCAGATGATGACATTTCACCTTGCACCGATGTATGGCCTGGAAGAACGTGTTGGTAATGCAAAGTCCATGCTGTGCACAAAATTCTAGTAGCAGCTGTCCATTTTCATTCCTCTTGCCAACTCCATGATCATTGAGGCACGTTTGCTATGAAATTTTTCTCCATGTGGCAAATGTTCCAGAAGTGATTTTTTTTCAGCATTGGCATGCAAGGTTAGTGCATAAGATTAGATAATGGTGACAAAACCTCTAACACAAAAACAGAATTACCTGGAAAAACTCAGCAGGTCTGGCAACATCGACGGAGAAGAAAAGAGTTGACGTTTCGAGTCCTCATGACCCTTCGACAGAACTTGAGTTTGAGTCCAAGAAAGAGTTGAAATACGTTGAAAGAGTTGATGCTGCCAGACCTGCTGAGTTTTTCCAGGTAATTCTGTTTTTGTTTTGGATTTCCAGCATCCGCAGTTTTTTTGTTTTTATCTCTGTGACAAAACCTCTATCTGACGGGAGACAAAGAGATATGAAGTTCAGCTGTCGCAACAGGCATCTCAATTATCTGTGCCAATCTTTTGTTGAGAGTGAAGCTTACTCCATGTTCATAGTGGTCATCTGCACTTTTGCCATGCTAGTAGAAGATATAATTGGTCTCATGTATTGATCCAGCGCCGGCAAATCTAGGTTCTTGGTAAGCAGCACTATCAATGTTGAACATTTGTAGCTCATGGAGCAGGACAGGCCTCTATGGATTCCAGAGAAAATCGGCTGTCTTTCCAAGCTTTGCAGTCTCATATGATCCTTCCATGATAACATGTACAGCACCATTCAGTTCGACAACTCCACTTCTTTTAGTTTTGAGATCAAGAATGGAGTGAAATACCACTGTGTCTTAGCCCCCACTCTTTTTTGTACATTTTTCTCTATCCTCCTAAACCATACTTCCCAGCAAACATGAAAGGAGTGTATGTCCACACACAGTCAGACAGGAAACTGCTCAACAATCTATTAAGGCTGAAGCCAAGACAAAAATGCAGCATGCCCTGATCGGAGGATTCCTATATGCTGATGATGCTGCGTTAGTTGCCCAGACAGAAGGCTAGCTCTAAAGGCTCATGGATCATTTGTCCCATGCCTGTGTCATGTTCTCATTCATCACCGGTGTCAAGAAAATTGTAGGCTTGGGACAGGGTTTTGTGTCTCTGCCTGTGAACAGACTCAACAACACACCACTGGAAGCAGTCAGAAAATTTTGCTACTTTGGATCTACGGTGACAGACAACCTGTCTGTTAATGAAGGGCTCAACACACACATTGGAAAGGTAGCTAACAACTTTGGCCAACTAACAAGATGGGCATGGAAGAACAACAAACTGATTCACACAACCAAGATGCTTTTATCTACAAGGCCTGTAGCCTCAGTATATTATTGTACAACAACAAAGCCTGGGCAATTTACCCCATCAAGAAAAAAGGTTCAATAGTTTCCATCTCTGGTATCTATGAAACATCTTTGGCATCAGATGGAAAGAGCAAGTCACTAACGAGGCACTCCTTCTAGGGCAAATATGCCAAGCATGTTAATCCTAATCAAGCAAAGAAGGCTTTGCTGGCTTGGACATGTGCACAAGATGGAAGATGGCCACATTCCCAAGGGTATGCTATATGGGGAGTAACCCATGCCAAGAGACCAGCAGGTGCATAAAGCTCTGATTCAAGGATGCTGTCAAAAGAGATGTGAAAGGCCCTCAACATCAACCACAACAAGTAGGAAGCTGTAACTGACAATTGATGGAAATAGTGACACCAGCTGTGGGCAGGAATGCGCCACATGGGCAACATGTGGTTTCAGAAGCTCCAAAGCAGATGCCAGCCCTGCAAACCAGGGATCAGGAGAGATCACCCTGCACCACCATCAAGGGAAAACTTCATCTGTGGCACTTGTGACAGACTTTTCCTTTCCAGAATCAACTTGTTCAGCCATCGAAAGAAGTGCAATATATGACCTCATTGGAGTTCTGAGGCTGCATTCCCATCATCTCTCATAACTGGAAGGATGCCACCTTTGAGGTCTTACTTTTTATTTCTTAGCTCACTAAAATCTACCTGCAGGACCACATCCCTCTTTCCACATGTCATTGTAACAGTATAGATCAAACCTCTGGCTGTTCACCCTTTCCCCTCAGAGTACGCTGCAGCTGCTCAGTGACATCCTTGACTGTGGCACCAGGAACGCAACATCCTATCCTGGAAATAGGTCTGCAGCCAGTGAAAAACCTGTCTGTTCTCCTAAACTATTGAATTTCCTGTTGCATATCTGGCTTTCCTCTTCTCCTTCTGTATACCTTGGAGGCACTTGTGGTGCCAAGGAACTACCTCTAGCTGTACCCTCCATGCTAGCACTCCAATTTTCTGCAGAAGACTGTTATCAGATCGCATCAAGCTTTGTATATGATGCTTGTTAGGAGATTGCACTGTTAGTTACAGTTGATAGATTAAAATCTATGCCCGAGGCCTATGGAACCCAGTATATGAACATTGTTATTTTGTTATGATCCAGGAAATTGTGCATATTTTAATCAGAGAAGCGCAGGTAGTCATTTAGCTGACTCATGATCTCTGATTTTGAATGCAAAACCACAGAGATTAGGATAAGTGGTGAGATATGGAAGCTGTAGCAGGAACTGCAGCATGAAACCAAGCAGAGATTAAATCATTAAGGGAACTTAATGAGGTAGTGTGCAACGTGCAGAAAGGGCTGCCACAGGGACTGAACACTCAAACTGGTGACCTTATGTGAAGGACTAAGAACAGTGTCATCAGTGAGGGAATTAATCAATGCTTTGTCCCAACTAAAGAATAAAATCAATGATATTATCAATTTGACTATTGCAAAGTATCCGGATCAGAAGATGTCGAAGACAATTACATGCGCATCAATAGGGACTGTCATGAATCAGATCAAAAAAGGATTAAGTGATTTAGAAAGCAATAGTTTACCCAAATTTGGTATAAAAAAAGCTATTCAGTCAGTTGGCATGAGGACAGTCATATTCAGGATTGGTATAAAATAAGCACCAGTAAACCATGAAACCAATCCTGAAGTACATGGAGGATGGTGGGATGTGGAGTGGTAATACTGTTTGTGATGGCCAAACTGTGGTTAGAGGAACCTAGATCTATGGAAGTTTTCAATGTTGAGTCTCTGGAAGTGATTGACTCTGGTTACCAATCGAACATATTGAAGGAATATATGAGTTGTCCAAGAACTCAGAAGAGGAGTAAAGGAAGCTTGGAAAGTCACGGGTATCTCTGGCTGACCTAGAAAAGGTGGAGCCTGGCTATCCCAATGTGATGTGTTGCAAAACATATTGCCAGCTTGTGGTTACACTCTGGATGAAGAATTCCCTAATTGCCAATTTAACTAATCCAAATGATCGACTGGTGAGTCTAACCTAATCGAAACTAAAAAAAGGCAGAGACCTTTTTTATTCATTCTTGGAAAGTGAACATTGCTGGCTTGCCCAGCATTTATTGCCCATCGCTAATTGCCCTTGAGAAGGTGGTGGCGAGCTGCCCTCTTGAACCGCCGCAGACCATGTGGTGTAGGTATACGCACAGTGCTGTTAGGAAGGGAGTTCCAGGATTTTGACCCAGTGACGGTGAAGGAGTGGTGATATAGTCCCAAGCCAGGATGGTATGTGGCTTGGAGGGGACTTGCAGGTCATGGTGTTCCCATGCACCTACTACCCTTGTTTTTCTAGGCGGTAAAGGTTGCAGGTTTGAAAGGTGCTGTCGATGGAGCCTTGGTGAGTTGCTGCATTGCATTGTGCATATGGCATGCACTGCCACCACTGTACACCAGTAGTGAAGTAAATGAATGTTTAACCTGATCGATGGGGTGCTGATCAAGCAGGTTTCTTTGTCCTGAATGCTGTTGAATTCCTTGGTCGTTGTTGGAGCTGTGCTCATCCAGGCAAGTGGAGAGCATTCCATCACACTCCTGGCTTGTGCCTTAAAGGTGGACAGGCTTTGCAGATTCAAGAGGTGAGTTACTTGCCGTAGGTTCCCTGCTTTTTCTTTGTGGGAATGTATTTGTTCTAAACTCTCCTTTGCTAAATCACATTTCAGCTTTCTCCAGTTTAAAACTGTTATCTTTTTATTTTTATCTTTGTCCTTTTTCAATGCAATGTTAAATCTAACTGAATTGTGATCATTATCATCCAAATGCTTTTGCACAGATAGCTCTTCTAGCAGCTCTGTATCATTTTCTAAAACTAAGTCCAGAATCATCTCTTTGTTTGTTGGCTTGCTATGTATCAGCTATAAATATTCTCCTGAATGCTTTTTAAAGAATTTTGCAGCCTTTGTATTGTTTACACTAATTTGATCTTGTTAATAATAGGGTAGCTAAAATCCCCTATTACTGCCCTATTAGTTTGTATATCTCAGCAATTTGCTGACATATTTGTTCTTATAACTCCTTGTGCCTGTTGGGAGCCTTTAACCCCTTTTTTTCTCTCTTTTCAATCCATATGACATCACTTGTTTATTAATCCCTCCAGCATATCATCTCTCCTCACAGCGGCAATTGTTTCTTTAATCAATATTGTGATTTTTATCTTGCTCTTCACCTTATCTGAAGTCCCTGCATCCAGGAGCATAGATCCCTTCTTTAAGTCATCTTTCAGTAATAACTTACAAGTGGATACCCTTGGAAGTCTGTTCAACAGCCTCATTTGCTAGACTCTTTGCATTGAAGAACATATCATTAAGCACCACAAAACTTCTTTGTTATCTATTTCTATTCTTTGTTTCCCCTCTCATCCATACTTGCTAACTTTCTGCAGTCGATTTCCAGCTTTGGTTCATTTCCTTCTGAAACTACATTCAGGTTCCCAACCCCCTACCAAGCCCTACCACCTCTCTAACAGCACGAATGCACTTCCACACCAATGATATTGGTCCAAGTGACATTGTGGTAGATGGTGGCGTAACGGTCATTTCACTGGACTAGTAATCCAGAGGCTTAGAAAATTTCCCTAGGGAAATGGGTTCAAAATTGCACCATGGCAGTTGGTGGAATTTAAATTCCAATGAATAAAAAAAATCAGGAAAGTGAAAATTAGTGTCATTGATTACCATGAAGCTATCATCAATTGTTGTAAAACCTCATCTAGTTTGCAAATGTCCATACAGAAGGAAATCTGCCTTCCTTACCTGGTCTGGCCTACAAATGACTCCAGACCCACAGCAACATTGTTGACTCTTAACTGTCCTCTGAAATGGCCTAATAAGCCACTCAGTTCAAAGGCAATTAGGGATGGGCAACAAATGCAGAATTTGCCAGCAACGCTCATATCCCATGAAAATTTTTTTTAAAAGCACCCTTGAGGTGCAAGCCACTTGGCTTGAGATCCTACCTCCTTCAAAATTTGTCCAATGTCCCAAGAATCTAAAGCTCTCCCTCCTGCACTGTCTCTTCAGCTAATCATTCATCTGCATTGTCCTCCTGTTTCTGTGTTCACGAGCTTGTGGTACCAGGAGTAATCTGGGCTATACTACTTTTGAGGTTCTACTTTTTCATTTCCTTCCTATCCCTAAAATCTGCCAGCAGGATCTCAGTCCTCTTTCTATCTATGTCATTGGCATCTATATGGATCGCAATTGCTGGCTGTTGACCCTCCCCGACTCAGAATGCTGAGATGTGTTTTGCAACATATCACAGTGGAATAGCCAAGCTCCACCTTTTCTGGAACAACAAGAGATATCTGTAGATTTCCAGAATTCTTCTTCTCTCTCTAGAGTTCTTGGATAGCTCATATATTTCTTTCCATGTTCTGATCAGCAGTGAGGTTTAGACATCTACTCTTACCCCGCTCTTAACATTTAGGGCCTATTTTGCACAGGTCCTGTGCATTTTATAAAGACTTGGTACACATACAGCAATAAAATGACAGGACAGAGGAAAGTATGAATGTAAGAAAATCATAAATAGTGGGCAGTCGTATACAACAGACTCATCCCTATTATGCCAATGTTGTTAATCATGGGGCAGGGAATCCTATTGCTTATACTGATTTTCCTCATTTGTGTAGTTAGAAAAACCCTAAGGAAGGTATGGCTGAGTAAGAACATGATGGGAGTGATTGCTCTTATGAATGGGAATTGGTAACACTTGTAGAGTGGATCTTTGCACTGGAACTTTGAGGGATTTGACCTCCAGTACGCAGAGGATTCTTGTGTGTGCCCTCAGTCAGAAACTGAACTCCATTCATTGTTAACCCCTTTTCCAAAGCATATAAGAAAATTACCTTTCACTAAATACCTGGAAAACTAAGATCCTCTTCTAAGCAGCTCCCACAGCACAACACATTCCCCCATCGATTCAGATCAATAAGTGAGATCATGAAAATGTGGGCCATTACATACCTTGGGAGCCTCCTTTCGATGAAGGAAGACATAGATAACAAAATTCATCATTGCCTCCAAAGTGCCAGCTCATCCTTCAGCTGACTAAAGAAAAGAAGATTTGAGGACCAAGATCTGAAACCCAAGGCTAAGGCCGTGGTTTACCAGCCAGCAGTGATCCCTGCACTCCTATATGCTTCAGAGACCTAGACAACCCACAGCAGGCACCTCAGAGTAATAGAGAATTACCACGAATTGTATCTTTGCAAGATCCTCCAAATTGGGTGGAATTAAAGATGGTCTAACAGCAGCATCCTTTCCCAAGCCAACATGCCCAATATCGAGGCATTAATCACACAAAGGCAGCTCCGCTGGGCAGGACAAGTCATTTGTATGCCTGACACCAGACTCCCAAAGCAACTGCTCCACTCAGAACTAGGACACGGCAGGAGAGTGCCAGGAGGACAATTATCTTGAAGATACTTCCTCACACCCCGCTTCCTGTAAGAACTCCATTGCATTTTCCCAGTTTCTCTACCTCCGTCATATCTGTTCAGAAGATGCACACTTGTATGTTAGCACTTCCAATATGTCTTCCTTTTCCCTCAACCTAGGACTCCCCACCACTGTAGTTAACAGAACCCGCCACTGTCCGATCTATTTCAATGACTTTTGCACTTATCCCTTCCCCTTTCTCCCTGAACCATTGTAGGGTTTCCCTTGTCCCCACCTTCCACCTCACCAGGCTCCATATTCAATGGATCATCCTCCGCCATTTCCACCATCTCCAGCTTTCTGTCACCATCTGACGTATCTTTCCCTACCCTCCCCTTTTAGCATTTCCTCCTCAGTCACCCCTTAATACCCACTCCCTATCCTATAGCACCTTTCTATGTGAGTGCAAGAAATGCAATGCCTGCCCTGTACCTGCTCCCTTCTCACCATCCATGGTCCTAAGTACTCTTTCCAAGTGAAACAGCAATTTACTTGTACTTCTTTCAATTCAGTATACTGTAATTGCTTCTCATGATATGACATCCTGCACACTGCGGGTTCAAACACAGGCTGGGTGACTGCTTTGTGGAGCACCTCCATTCAATCTGCAAGCATGACCCTCAGCTTCCTGTCACAAGTTGATTTAATTCTCCACCTTGCTTTCACTCTGACCTATCTGCCCTTGGCCTGCTACAGTGTTCCAGTGAAGCTTAACACAAGATCATGGAACAGCACCTCATCTTTTGTCGCGACATTCTACAGCCTTCTGGACTCAACATTGAGTTTAACAGTATTAGGTCATAACCTCGACCTCTATCTTCTTTCATGTTTCTTGTTGGTTTGATTTTTCTAATTTCTTTCTTCATTCCTTCCCTGTTGCTCTTCCTACTCCCCTGCCCATTTTCACTTGCTCAAAGCTCATTACATTTCTATATTTCCTCAGTTCTGATGAAGGGCCATCATCAACCTGAAAAATTGTCCCCTCCCACCAGCTGTATCTTTCGGTCTCGATGAAGCCAATGGATATTTGAATGGCTCGCCGCATTTTTCAGCCCTTCTCTGTTTCTTTCACAGATGCTGCCTGACCTGCTAAGTATTTTTAGCATTTTCTGTTTGTTGTTCAAATTTTCAGCATTTGCAGTTTTTGCTTTTGACATCTTCAACGGTATTTCTGATCAAGAATTTGCCTGGACTGATGATGCTTTTGATGCCTGATAGATATCCTACTTGCCTAGATATCCTACTTGTAACTACCTGCTTGTTTGTAACCATGTATGGGTTTAATAAGTCTCGAACGTTTAATATGTCTCTTGAGTCCTAAGGCTAGAAATTGGTTAGCCCTGCTTTTTAGGTGCAGGGGTCATGGCTCATGACCTGCTTACACATGTTCAGATTGAGGTAGGCAACATGCAAACTTCATTTATCCACCTTATCTGAAAGATTATGGTATTGCCCGAAGTAGCTCTCCTCAAATGCCTTGTGTCATAGCGGGAGGAATCAGCAACATTGCTCACAGACCACATGCTCTTAAAGACAGCTAATATCTTAAAGGAAAGCTTCATTAAAATATTGCTGCAATATAAATTGTTGCAAAATGAATATCAAGGCAGACGGTGTGAAATAATGCTGCAAATGTGCAGGAAAAGAGACACCATGAGTCCATGGTGGGTTGGGGGGATGCTATTGGGAGCATAGAAGACCCTCAAAAGCACCCTCAGAAGGACTGTGGCTTGTGGCCATGAAAATCAACTTCATGACTCTATCTGTGAGGACCTGGCAGTGGTGCCAGGAGATCTTAACTGGATGGTCAATAACAATGAATGCATCTTCACAAGACATCTCCTACCCACAACAACAACCTCTCACACTGCTCAATGCCGCAGGCCCCTACCATGGATGCAATGGATCAAATAGCCTCTTCTTTGCTGTAAAATTCAAAATATTGTTGTTTAATTGGCAAGTTTGTGATCATAAGTAATCAAAGATGAATCCTTCTTATGTTTATATGAATGATACATCTACATCACCTTCCTTCAGATCAAAAGAAAAGCAAGCTATTGTATTCTAAGAGAAGGATGAAAAGGAACCTCTCTGAGCAATACAAGCACTTAGGTAAGTCAGGAAAACAGAAAAATTGCAACAAACACCAATAATGACAAATGTCACATTTTTGTTCAAAAAGGAGGGTTAGGTTAAGCTTGGCAACCACAGGCCAGTTTAATTTCAGTGGTGGGGGAGCTCTTAGAAGTGATAATTCAGGATAAAATTAATGGTCACTTGGGCAACTGTGGGTTTGTTAAGGAAAGCCAGCATGGATATATTAAGGGCAAATCATGTTTAACTAACTTGCTTGAGTTTTTTGACAAAGTAACAGAGAGGGTTGATGAGTGCAATGCTGTTGATGTGGTGTACATGAACTTCCAAAATGCATTTGATAAGGTGCCACACAATACACTTGTGAGTAAAATTAATGGGATAAGTGGGACGGTAGGAGCATGAATACATAATTGGCTGAGTAATAGGAAACAGAGTCGTGGTGAATAGTGGTTTTTCAGACTGGAGGAAGATTAATAGTGGAGCTTCCCAGGGGTCAGTGTTAGGACTCCTGTCTTTACTGATATGTATTAATGACCTATGCCTTGTTGTACAGAGCACAATTTCAAAATTTGTGGATGACATGAAACTTGGAAGTATTGTGAACAATGAGGAGGATAGTGTGGAACTTCAAAAGGGCGTTGAGAGGTTGGTGGAATGGGCAGACAAGTGGCAGATGAAATTTAATGCAGATAAGTGTGAAGTGGTCCATTTTGGATTAATTTAGAAAAAAAACACAGAGAAGCAATACAAAATAAAGGGTATAATTCTATAGGGGGTGCAGGCTCAGAGGGAACTGGGTGTATATGTGCAGTGGGCCAAGTTCATCATATGTCAGTAGGGAAGCACTTTTTCCCCTTGGAACAGAGTGAACTGGATGTATATATTCCCTCTGTTCTGAGGGGGAGAACCGTTAATAAAGCATATGGCATCCTAAGCTTTATCACCAGGGGCATAGTATACAAAAGCAGGGAACCTATGGTAAACTTGTATAAAACACTGCTTCGACCTCAGCTGGAGTATTGTGTCCAGTTCTGGTGTCAGACTTTCAGATGTGAAGGTATCATTCTGAGGACGCAGGCAAGATACAATATGGTTTCAAGAATGTGGAATTTCAATTACCTGGAAAGATTGGAGAAGTTGTGACTGTTCTCCTTGGAGAAGCAAAGTTTGAGAGGAGATTTGATGGAGGTATTCAAGATTATGAGGAGTCTGCACAGAGTAGATAGGGAGAAACTGTTCCCATTGGTGGAAAGTTTGAGACCTGGAGGGCACAGATATAAGGAAATTGGCAAAAGAAGCAATGGTGACATGAGGAAAAACATTTTCACACAGCGAGTGGTTAGGATCTGGAAAGCACTACCTGAAAGTGTGGTGGAGGCAGAGTCAACTGAGGCATTCAAAAGGGAATTGGATCATTATCTGAAAAGGAAAAATTTGCAGGACTGCAGGGAAGACAGAGTAGTGGCACTAGATGAATTGTTCCTTTAGTGGGTCAGCACAAACACAACAGGCTGAATGGCCTCCTATGCTGTAACCATTCTATGATTCAATGATTCAAATTTTTCTTAACAGCCCAAATCATTGAGACTCATTTCCTCCAAGCAATATGCTGCTTTTTTTTTTGGCTCATTCCATTTTGGGCCATTATTTACTGAAGATATATTTTTTTCTCTAGTAATTACAATGACCTTACCTTTTCAATGAGTTCATGTGAAACCACAAGAAAATAATTTTTAAGATACTCATTGGCATAAACAGATCCAGATAAACTTTAAGTACATCGTTAAAGCCTCATTATGTTGAAATGGAAAGGATAATTATTTCAGAAAACAGGCTTAAAATATTCTTTTCAAGCACCCACTGGGGAAAATTGCTGTAATGACTAAAGGCTGGGCAAATATTGACATGTACATAATGAGTCAACCTTGACTTTCATGTTTTAGACCTGTATCTCAGAAACTATTGACCAGCATTATGAGAATTTTGAAACAGATGTCTCGTCACATTGTACTGCCCGTCCATTTTAACTTAAATCAATATAAATGCTGGACTGGCCTTTGCAGAATTCATGTTTGATGGAGAGTCAATGGGATCAGTCAGCCTGTTCCCAGATGAATAGGATGAGTGGTTAATATATCTTGATTCTCCTAAATTGTTTCCAAATTGTATTCAGCAATATTATTTGCAGAAAAAAGCAATATTTTAAAATGACCTCTAAATAGTTTTAAACTGAATTACTTCTCTAATTTGTTGTACTATGGCAGCTTCACATCAGATATAAAACTACAATCCTTTGATGAATAGAGGGTCTGTAAGTATTGCTTGTTGCCATATAATCCAAAGGCTTTCAAAGGGAATGTTTATAATGTCACACTCAATTTTTTAAAACTTTTTATCCTTCTTCACGCATTTTATTTCAATAAACTAAACCTTACAAACAAACAAACTCCAAGTCATTGTAAAACGTTCAAATGTTATGAGCATGTGCAGTGCACAACATGTGAACTAGTCATCTTTGTGTCTGTTTTCTTTGCAACTGCTTCCCAGTATGTAGCAGGTTTTGGTGTCAAGATGGAATGAAAGTACAAAATTATTGGCAGCAAATAGCAGTGGGGACCATGCTGAACAAGATCAGTTGGCTACCTACCTGCACAAATGGTGGAGATTTTAATTGGATTGTGCTGAGCCTCACTGTCCCTGACATTGTGTGGCCACACTCAGTCAAATGGGCTGCTGCAGTATCCTAGTGTCCATCTGATTCAACTACCAAGTAGACCGGCTCTGGGCGAGTTTGTTATGCCTAGGCTGACTTAGACTGTGTATCACTATTACAGACAGCCAGAGTGAAGGGTTACTGTGTTACTGTCACTGTTACTTTTGAAATGGGATGATGCGGCTGCATCCATGGGATCCATTGGAAGGCCAAGAATATATGAAAAAGCTTGAGAACCATTCAGTTCAAATATTCAAAGAATGGACATTTTTTTAAAGCTGATAATATTTGTGAACTCAAAGGTAAAATTGAAAGGGCCTAGACTCGGAATGAGGGAGTTCTTGAGCATAAGAAAGCAACTTTGCTAATGGAGAGCACCCTGAAGCATATGGCAAGCTAACAAATTTCTTGCTCCCATCAAGGGAAAGGACGTGCCATTCAAGAGAATCATCACCAAGTTTGAGGAACATTTCAACCAAAAGCCACTGGAGTTAATGGAGAACTATAAATTTGGAATCAGAAGCCAGAAAAGTAGCGAAACAGTTGATGAGTATATTGTGGCACTGAAGAATTTATCGTTACATTGCAACTTTGGCACATTCTTAGACTATATACTATGAAACAGATTTGTATATGCAATGGTTAGTGAAAGAATCCAATCAAAGTTACTAAACACACAAAATCTTTATGCTTACAGTGCAAGATTGCTTTTACCATATGATATGGAGATGGCATCGAAGAATGCTCAGGAATTTTGTCCCATGCAAGTGACTCGTACAGCTTCCGCCAAGCCGAAAGTGAGGATTACTGATTAGAAGAATGCTGGTGATAGCAATTTAATTACTTGTTATCACTATGAAGGCAACCACATGACATAAGTAAGTTCATACAAAAATGTCAAATGTTTTAATTGCCAAAAGATAGGCCAAATGGTAACTGCCTGCCAAGCAAAGGCCAAAAGGAACTAGAACTCATTCCGAGGGTAATGAAAATCAGTGATGTCACAAGGATGGAGCTCATAATCTTGAAATGAATTCAGGTTGCTTCAGCGAACAACAGCTAAGGGCTGTACTATATTCATGCTACCAACAATCACTCAAATGACAGAGAATTTTGTACAAAGGTTTTGGGGAATCAACATGCAGATTGTTCCTTCATGAGTAGACATGTACAAGAACAAATTCTGTGCCGTATCTCTAACTGAGACCACAGTTTAATTGAAAACTGACTCAGGCAAGGTGTTAGAAACATGTGAACAAATGGAGTGCAATATCCAGTATAAGGGCAAGTTCCTCAAGTTCCCAATTGTTGTAATGAGATATGTCAACAAACCAGCATTAATGAGTAAGAATTGACTTTGCATGAAAAAGCTAGACTAGAAGTCTGTTTTTCAAGCTGAGATGAGCAAGAAGCTTGCTCAGCTATGGGATAGATACAGCAACATTTTTGAGGAAAGTTATGAAGGCATAATTGTTGTGGAAGTGCACATTTGAATCAAGCTTGTTCCAAGACTAGTGTGTTGCAAGGTTAGGCCGGTTCCTTATGCTCTCAAACTCCGATTGAAGAGGAACTAAAGAATCTAGAGAGAAACATTGTGCAAGTAAAAACTGATTGCAGTCATTTGAAGTAGTTCCTAGCCAGACAAAACCATGAGTCTATGCAGTAAGTACAAAGTTACAATTAACCTGTTGATGATGAGCAGTATCCATTACTGGCTTCACAAGATGTGTGTGCAGTGTTAGTGCGTTGTTATTTAGTGAAGATATTCGCAAAATTGGATTTGCCTCACACTTATACAACAGCTCAATGTGGATTGAGAGAGTCAATAGTATTTCACAACAAACACACACACATACCTGGAGCATACTCGTGCACAAAGCTGCCCTATTGTGCAATGTCTTCTCCAAAAATCTTGCAAGGAGTACCACATTGTTTGTGCATTTAGAAGGATGTGTTAATTATGACTGGTAAAGAGGAGGAAAATCTTCAAGCATTGGATGAAGTATTAAAAATGCTCAATGATCACAATGTGAGGTTGAAAAGAAGCAAGTGTGCTTTTGTATAATCCTAGGTAGTGTATCTTTGCCTGAAAATAAATGAAAAGGAGCTAGAGCCAGTGAAAGAGAGGATGGTGTCTATAGTCCACGACCCAAAGCCAAAAGATGTGTCTGAGCTTAGATATTTTTTAAGCATCGTCCAACACTACTTGCAATTTCTGCCTGAGCTTGCAACTGTCTTGGCTCCACAACATGAGTTGTTGAAAAAAGATGTGAAATGGGAATGATGTAAAGCACAACAAAATGCATGTAAGAGAAGCTTGACCAGAACCTTGACCAGATTTATTACAACATGAATCACCACCTGATGTGAGCATATGATGCTTCAAACTATGGAGTTGAGGCAGTGATCAGTCATGTCCATTTTCCAATCTTCACTATATACAGGGGAGGTACCGGAGGACTGGAGAAATGCAAATGTAGTTCTATTGTTTAAGAAGGGATCAAAGGAAATGCCAAATAATTATAGGCCAGTTAGTCTTATGGTGGTGAGCAAATTAGTAGAATTAATCCTAAGAGATAGGATTAACGGTCATGTGGAAAAGCATGGACTAGTCAGGGATGGTCAGCATGGATTTGTTGAAGGAAGGTCTTGCCTCACAAATTTGATTGAATTTTTTGAGGAAGTGACAAGAAGGGTTGATGAAGGTAGTACAGTGGATATTGTGTACATGGATTTTAGCAAGGCATTTGACAAGGTCCCACATGGCAGATTAGTCAGGAAAGTAAGAGCCCATGGGATTCAGAGTAATGTGGCAAACTAGATAAAAGGTTGGCTTTGTAACAGGAAACAAAGGGTAATGGTCGATGGATGCCCTTGTGAATGGAAAGTTGTCTCAAGTGGTGTTCCACAGGGCTCGATGTTGGGATCCTTGCTGTTTGTGTTATATATTAATGATTTGGATGTGAACGTGGGGGGCACGATTGAGAAATTTGCAGATGAAACAAAGATTGGCCGAGTAGTGGATAGTGTAGAGGATAGCCATAATCTCCAAAACGATATAGATGGGTTGGTGGAGTGTGCAGTAAAGTGGCAGATGGATTTTAACATACAGAAGTGTGAGGTCATGCATTTAGGAATGTTAAACAGTTACAGGGATTACACAATAAATGGGAGTATACTAAGAGGGGTAGATGAAGTGAGAGATCTTGGCGTATAAGTACACAGGTTCCTGAAGGCAGCAGTTCAAATGGACAAGGTTGTAAAGAAGGCATATGGAATGCTCTCCTTCACTGGCAGAGCTATAGAATATAATAGTAAGGATATAATGTTGGAATTGTATAAAACACTGGTGAGGCCACAACTGGAGTATTGTGTGCAGTTCTGGTCACCACATTACAGGAAGGACATAATAGCACTGGAGAGAGTGCAGAGGAGGTTTACAAGAATGTTGCCAGGGTTAGAAAAGTGTAGCTACGAGGAAAGATTGAATAGGTTGGGGTTATTTTCCCTGGAACAAAGGAGGCTGAGAAGTGACATTGAGGTGTACAAAATTATGAGGGGAATAGATAGAGTGGACAGGATAAAATTGTTTCCCTTAATGGAGAATTCTAGAACCAGGGGACATAGATTCAAGATAAGTGGCAGAAGGTGTTGGGGGACATGAGGAAGAACTTTTTTACGCAGAAGGTAGTGGGTGTCTGGAATTCGCTGCCCGAGTTGGTGGTAGAGGCAGAAACTCTAAAATCTTTTAAAAAGTACCTGGATCTGCCCCTAAAGTGCTGTAAGCTGCAGGGCTATGGGCCAGTTGCAAAAAGGTGGGATTAGAAAGGGCACCTGGGTGCCCTCAGGCTGGCATGGACAAGATGGACCGAATGGCCTCCTCCTGTGCTGTAACTTTTCTATGGTTCTATGTCATGGATAACTGATCACTGCACCAATTGAAGGGCAACTAGGGATGCACAATAAAATGCTGTCCGAGCCAGCGAAGCCCACATCACGTGAATGAATTTTTAAAAATGGATGATAGTTAAGAGAAGTTCATAGTATTCATATCGCATACCCTGAAAGAGTGAATGCAATTACATACAGGTCAAAAAGAAGTGCTTGGAATTATTTTCTGATCAAAAGATTTTACCAGCTTTTGTTATGTAGAATCTTCATGCTAATCAGAGATCATAAACCTTTAGTAGCTATTCTGGAACCGAAGTCTGCAAAACTGATGACATTAGTTTCAAATATACAGCAATGGCTGTACTTCTCTCACAGTATGACCACAATGTCAAATACTGCAGTTCGAAATAAAATGCTATCACTGATGCACTGTTGCATTTGTCGCATCAGGCCTCGGATGTTGGTTGTGAAGGTGCAACCTTCACGATAGGTGCAGCAGATGATGACTTTCTGATTATAACAATTGAAATTGCGAATGGAACCCAGAAGAAAAAGTCTGTTGGAAAAAGTCTATGACCTGATATTGAATGGTTGGACAGAATTTGACCAATGTATAGAAAAGGAGCTGAAACCATTCCACAATCATCATTGAGTTGCCATGTAAACAAGGATGCATCAAGTGGGGTCACAGAGTAGTGGTAATTCTCTGAGAGATAGGATTCTGGCAGACACTGGTCTAGACAGTGATCTAGAACCAATGGTATGAAAATGTACTTTCTGCCAAAACTGTAGAAATAAGCCACAAAAAAACTCTTTTGCAACCAAGGTCCTGATCAACTTCAAGTTGACTTTTGTGAAAAGGAAAATGACAATTTCTTAGTGCTCATCGATAAGCTACTCAAAGTGGATCAAAGTAAAGCACATGAATGAGCAATAGACAAGATATGGTCCATTTTTACTTACCATGGATTACCTAAGGAGCTTGTCTCAGATAATGGCCCTCAATTTTGTAGTACTCTATTGTAAAATTTCATGAAGCACAACAGTATCAAACATCGGCCTCCATATCATCCGGCACCAAATGGAGCAGCTGTTAGGATAGTTAAAGAAGGACTCAAAAACAGGTGCTGCACAGGTGTTCAAATTTCAAGGGTCATGAGGACTCGAAACGTCAACTCTTTTCTTCTCCGCCGATGCTGCCAGACCTGCTGAGTTTTTCCAGGTAATTCTGTTTTTGTTTCAAATTTCAGCGGCTGGCTAATTTTCTACTGAAATATACAACGTCACACTTAATAAAGAAAAGGTTAATGACACGTTTGAGTCGGGTTTACCGAATGTGACAATTAAAGTTGAAAGCAAACAGTTCAGTCAAAAGTGCTAGTCCTACAATACTCTGCCTGGACTTCACTCACCTCCTCTGTCTCCAAACTCGGACAACAGCTCGTTGATGCTTTGGGCTGATTCCACCCCAAGTCATCATTATTCCACCACAGGACCTCCAACTTTAACTCTGGACTCCTTCCCATGATCACCATCTATCTCCTATTGCCTATTTACTACCATTTCTTAGGTATCCTAATTCCTATGTAACTAGATCTATGTAACTTGCGCTCTCCCTATGTCCATTTGCATGTGTAATTTGACTGACGGTGCGGACCCAAGCCTATCAATTTACTTCCACTTCTCTCTTTATTTTAATTTTTCCCTTTACCCCTCCTAGGCTCTCTGCTATAGTCATGCCTCCTTTTACTTCTCGATCAGGTGCTTTGCCCTCCCAATTCTCTACTCCAACCCCTCAGCAATGCTTGACCTTCATGCTCTGTTGCCACAATTCCAGGCTTGACTCCCGGTTAGATAAGCCTACAGCCTTTTTGACATCCTCCAAAGGCACTCAGCACTGGTTTATGATGAGCAACAGTCCCAATTGCCCATCCTATTCTACATGCGAACATATGAACATATGAGTATGGAGCAGGAGTAAGCCACTTGGCCCCTCAAGCCTGCTCTGACAATTCAATACGATTGTGGCTGAACTGATTGTTACCTACCCCGATAACCTTTCACCTCCTTGTTAATCAATAATCTATCTAGCTCTGCCTTAAAATTATTCCAAGACATTGCTTCCACTGCATTTTGAGGAAGAGAGTTCCAAAAACTCACGGCCCTCTTTAAGGAAAAGTTTCTCTTTATCTCTGTCGTAAATGAACGACCCCTTATTTTTAAACTGTGACCCCTAGTTATGGATATTCCCACAAGAGGAAACATCCTCTCCACATCCACTCTGTCAAGACCCCTCAGGATTTTAAAGGTTTCGATCGAGTCACCTCTTGCTCTTCTAAGCTCCAGTGAATAGAACTCAGGCAACATCTGGAGTTTCAAATTCTCATCCTCATTTTCAAATCTCTCCATGGCCTTGCCTCTCTGTAATCTCCTCCAGCCCCACAACCCTCCAAAATATCTGCACTCCTTTAATTCTGGCCTCGTGTGCATTCGCAATTTTAATTACTCCACCATTGGCGGCCATGCCTTCAGGTGCCTGTGTCCGAAGCTCTGAAATACTTTCCCTAAGCCTCTCTGCCTCTCTACCTCACTTTCCTCTTTTAAGACATATCTTTCAGCCTACCTCTTTGACCAAGCTTTTGGTCATTTGACTTAATGGTCCGTAACTTCCAATGCTGTGGCAAGTGAGTGCATTGCCACTCTGCTCGAAAGTACTTAGCTGAAAATCCAGCCAATCCTATCTCACCTGATGCTCTGGCTCGGGCCAGGTGAGATCTGGGCAGTCTGCTTGATTGGCACACATTCATTCCCTCCACTACCGATGCACAGTGGCAGCAGTGTGTACCATCTACAAGATGCACTGCAGCAACTCACCAAGCCTCCTTAGACAGTACCTTCCAAACCCATGAACACTACTATCTAGGAAGACAAGGGCAGCAGACACATGGGAACACCACTGCCTGGCAGTTCCCCTCCAAGCCACTCCTCAAGGCCTAGCGTCGAGGGCTGTAGAGTTGATGATAAGTAAGCCCCTGCATTTTTACAGCACTAGCTGCCATAAACCAGGTAAGTTTAAAGGCCCAGCCAGATTTAAAGTATGTGTATAAGGTAAAGGGGTAGGATTTGGAGTGGAGGGTGGTCAGGTCAGGTCAGGTCTTGTGGGTGTGGGGGTGTCTGGTTGGGTCAGGTTATGTCCTCCCTTTGGGGTATGTCCAGTTGATTCTGGTGTGACATTTGTTGGGGTGGGAGTCTGGTAGCCTCAGGTCGGGTCAGATCAGGCCTTTGGTGGGGTGGGGGATTGGGGCAAGTCAGGTCCGGTCATGCCTTTGGGGGAGGGTTCGGTCAGGTTGGGTCATACAAACATACAAATTAGGAGCAGGAGTAGGTTACTCAGCCCTCGGAGCCTATGGCACCATTAAATATGATCATGCTGACCTGACTGTAATCTAAACTCCACATTCCGGCCTACCCCCAATAACCTTTGACCCCTTTTTTAAAATTCGTTCATGGGATGTGGGCTTCACTGGCTATTGAAGCCCACATCCCATGAAGGAAAATACCAGGAGTGGGCGGGCTGTCTTATGAGGAAAGGCTGGAGAGGTTAGGCTTGTATCCATTTGAATTTAGAAGAGTAAGAAGCGACTTAATTGAAACCTTTAAGATCTTGAGCGGTGTTGACAGGGTGGATGTGGAGATTATATTTCCTGTTGTGGGAGAACCTAGAAACAGGGGTCACTGTTTAAAAATAAGGGGTCGCTCATTTAAGAGGGAGACGAGGAGAAATTGTCTTACTCAAAAGGCGCTGAAAGGAGAGTCTTTGAATGTTTTTAAGGCAGAGCTAGATAGATTCTTGATTAACAAGGGGGTGAAAGGTTATCGAGGATAGGCAGGAATGTGGGGTTGAGGTTACATTCAGACCAGCCATGATTTTATTGAATGGCAAAGCAGGCTCGAGGGGCCAAGCTGCTCCTAATTTGTATAGTCATATGTTCATTTATTGCCAATCCCTAATTTCTCTTGGGAAGGTGGTGGTGAGCTGCCTTCTTGAACTGCTGCAGCCCATGTGGTGTAGATACACCCACAGTGCTGTTAGGAAGGGAGCTCCAGAACTTTGACCCAGTGATGGTGAAGGAACAGCAATATATTTCCAAGTAAGGGTGGTGAGTGGCTTGGAGGGGAACTTCCAGGCAGTGGTGTTCCCATGTGTCTACTACCCTTGTCCTTCTAGATACTAATGCTCCTGGGTTTTAAAGGTACTGGCTAAGGAGGCTTGGTGAGTCGCAGCAGTGCATCTTGTAGATGGTACACACTGCTGCCACTGTGCGTTGGCAGTGGAGGGAATGAATATTTTTGGAGGGGGTGCCAGTCAAGTGGGCTGCTTTGTCCTGGATGGTGTCAATCTTCTTGAGTGTTGTTGGAGCAGGATTTGGAGAGTCAGCAGGTGAGTTACTCACTGCAGGATTTCTAGCCACAGTATTTATATGGCTTGTCCAGTTCATGTTCTGATCAATGGTAACCCCCAGGATGTTGATATGGGGGATTCAATGATGGTAGTGCCATTGAATGTCAAGGGTGATGGTTAGATTCTCTCCTGTTGGTGATGGTCATTGTCCGGCACTTGTGTGGCACAAATGTTACTTGCCACTTGTCAACCCAAGCCTGGATATTGTCCGGGTCTTTCTTCATTTAGACATGATTGCCTCAGTATCTGAGGAGTTAAGATTGTTGCTGAACATTGTGCAGTCATCAGCGAAACATCCCCACTTCTGACCTTATGATGGAAGGAAGGTCATTGATGAAGCATCTGAAGATGCTTGGGCACCTACCCTGAGGAGCTCCTGCAGTGATATCCTAGAACTGAGATGATTGTCCTCAACAACCACAACCATCTTCCTTTGTGTTAGGTATGACTCCAACTGGCGGAGAGTTTTCCCCTTGATTCCCATTGACTCCAGTCTTGCTATGGCTCCTTGATGCTGCTTTGATGTTAAGGGCAGTCACTCTCATCTCACCTCTGGAGTTCAGCTCTTTTGTCCATGTTTGTAACGAGGCTGTAATGAGGTCAGGAGCTGAGTGAGCCTGGTGGAACCCAAACTGGGCATCAGTGAGCAGGTTATTGCTAAGCAAGTGCTGCTAGGTAGCACTGTTGATGATCTCTTCCATCACTTTACTGATGATTGAGAATAGACTGATGGGGTGATAATTGGTTGGGTTAGATGTGACCTGCTTTTTTGGGTACAGGACATACATGGGCAATTTTCCACATTGCCGGGTAGATGCCAGTGTTATAGCTGTACTGGAACAGCTTGGCTAGGGGTGCGGCAAGTTCTGGAGCACAAGTCTTCAGTACTATTACTGGAATATTGTCAAGTCCCATGGCCTCTGCGGTATCCAGTGCCTTCAGCCAATTCTTGATATTACATGGAGTGAATTGAAATGGCTGAAGACTTTTATCTGTGATGCTGGGGCCTCCAGGGGAGGCCAAGATAGATCCTCTACTTGATACTTCTGGCTAAAAATTGTAGCAAATGCTTAGCAAAAGTCTTATCTTTTGCACTGATGTGCTGAGCTCCCCCATCATTGACGATAAGGGTCTTTACAGAGCCTCCTCCTCCAGTGAGTTTTTTAATTATCCGCCAGCATTCACGATTGGATGTGGCAGGACTGCTTATCAAAAATCTATCTTCCTCTGCCTTAAAAATATTCAGATTCTGCTTCCACCCCCATTTGAGGAAGAGAGTTCCAAAGACTCACAACACTCTGAGGGAAAAAATTATCTTTGTCTCTGTCCTAAACGGGCGACCCCTTATTTTTAAACAATGACCCCTGTCAAGACCTCTCAGGATCTTTTGTGTTTCAATCAAGTTGCCTCTTATTCTTGTAAACTGTCGTGGTTACAAGCATAGCCTGTCCAACCTTTCCTCATAAGAAAACCTTCCCATTCCAGATATTAGCTTAGTAAACAAAAACAGAAAATGCTGGAAAATCTCAGCAGGACTAACAGCACCTGTGGAGAGAAAAACAGAGTTAACGTTTCGAGTCCGTATGACTCTTCAGAGTCTTACTAGTTTACTTACTAGTTTAGTAAACCTTCCCTGAACTGTTTCCAATGCATTTACATCCTTCCTTAAATAAGGCAACCAATACAGTATACAGTATTCCAGATGTGGTCTCACCAATGCCCTGTATAACTGAAGCATAACTTCCCTACTTTTGTATTCAATTCCCCTCACAATAAATGATAATATTCTATTAGCTTTCCTAATTACTTGCTGTCTTGCTGTACCTGCATACTAGCCTCCTGTGATTCATGCACAAGGACACCCAGATCCGTCGGCATCTCAGAGCTCTGTAGTCTCTCTCCATTTAGATAACATGGTTCTTCTTTATTTTTCCTGCCAAAATGGACAGTTTCACACTATCCCAGATTATACTCCATTTGCCTGATCTTTTCCAACTCACTTAATCTATCTATATCCCTTTGAAGCCTCTTTGTGTCCTCTTCACATTTTACTAGTCTACCTATCTTTGTGTCATCAGCAAATTTAGCAACTTTTGGAACCTTCATCCAAGTCATTTACATAAACTGTAAAAAGTTAAGGCCCCAGCACTGATCCCTGTCACACTTGTTACATCCTGCCAGCCAGAAAAAGACCCGTTTATAATAAAAACAGAAAATAGCAGGTCTGTCAACATCTGTGGAGCGAGAAACAGAGGCTGGGATTTTGCATGCCCGCCAGCATCGGACATGTTCAATGGTGTGAGCGGACAACATGGCACGATCAGTTTCATGAAGGCGTGAAACCAGTTTGTGACCATCTGTTCAGCATGCCAATGACGGGCCGTGTTTCCCACCATCGGACGTTGGGGACTTCATTGTAATACATCAGCATATCATTATAAGGCCAGCCTGCTGGACTCATCCCCCCCCTGCTGGATCATCCACCCACATCAGTGGGAAAACATGCCAATGTATTTCACAACAGCACATGAGTGACGTCCACCTGGCGGCCTGCACTTCACTTGGGACTTGAAGGTTTGTGTGCCTACATTGCTTCAGTCAGCACTCGCAGTCTTCAGCGCCGGGCTTCACAGACAGCACCACATCACTTTTAGGGGGGCTCATGGGCAGGGCTCTACCTACCAGTTCAGCCACATGTGGGTGGCTTTTCAATGGCTGCAGGGCTAGGGCTTGCTTGGCGAAGGGAGAGAAGTGGCCTCAGGCAAGGGAAGAGGCTGCAGATTGAGAGCTGTACTGGGGAAGGAGGTTAACCCAGAGTGTGTGTGGGGGCACATGCTGATCTATGCAAGTGGCCTCAAAGTGGTGAGGGCTGATGAGGCAGTCTGCAGAGGAGATGAGGCCAGATGGAGATGTGAAGGTATGTGTGTGAGAGTGGGTGGTGATGTCCCTTGAGCTGGCAGTGAGTGAGATGCCAGTGAATGTGTGATGGGCTTTAGTGTGTGAGCTTAGAGTGATGAGATGGTTGTCTTACCCTGGCTGCACAGGTAAGATCATTTATCCTCTACCTGCATTGGATGGCCAACATCTTCTGTACAGCATTGGCACAGATCACCATTGCCATTGCCTACCAAGCTGGGTGGTAATGTAACTGCCCCTCCTGCGGCCAGAGCAGGGGTAGAGGACCTCACAGCAGGCCTCCACGGCCTCTAAAAGCGTTCTAGGGTTACAGCCTTCTTGCCTTTTGGGGCCATGCCTTCTTTCCTGAGCTGGAAGCACTGAACGTGGCTGTACATTAAATGTGGTGCCTGGCGTGATGAAGCAGCGAGGTGATAGTGTGACAGGTGAATGAGAGCCCACCCACCATGGAAACGGCATGTTTCCCGAGAATGCATAAGTAATGCGGCGAGTTTTGGACGATACAGCATGAAAACCCGCCATCACAGCCGGCAGGTAAAATATCATTTCACCCGCCCGCGACCGCACTTAGTGCAAATCTGGAATGGTTTCGCCCAGAGTTAACATTTCAAGTCTATATGACTCTTTTTCAGAAAGCCCATTTATACCTACCCTCTGCTTTCTGTTAGCTAGTCAATCTTTTATCCATGCCAATATGTTATCCCCTACACCAGGAGCTTTGATTTTTTGCAATAATCTTTGATGTGGCACCTTATCAGATGCCTTCTGGAAATCTAAATACAGTACACCCACCAATTCCCCTTTATCCACAGCATATGTTAATTCTTCAAAGAACCCCAATAAATTCTTTGAACATGATTTCCCTTTCACAAAACCATGTTGACTCTGCCTGGTTACCCTGAATTTTTCCAAGTTCCCTGCCATAACATCTTTGATAATAGCTTCTAACATTTTCCCAATGACAGATCATATTGACCTGTAGTTTCCTGCTTTCCATCTCTCTCCTTTTTTGAATAAAGGAGTCACATTTGGGTCAAGTCAGGCCTTTGGGATTTTGGGGGGTGCGGTTGGGTCTGGCTAGATTGGGTCGGGCCAGGCCTTGGGGGCTGGGCTGGGTCAGGTCGAGCTTAGGAGGGGGAAAGTTGGGAGGTTGGGAAAAATCTTGTGGTGGATTCCCAGTGGGGGTGGGGGAGGGGGGGGCGGATGGGGGGTGGTTGTCCTTGGTTGGGGGTGTATGAGGACTCCAGTGGAGGAGGGAGACTCATGAGCATTGGGATGTCCGGTGGGGGGAATAGCCGGGGGAGTGTGAGGAGTCTCCTAGGGGATCGGGGGTATGAGGGGAGTCCTGTGGGGTGAGGGGCGAAATATTGGTGTGGGTCTGTACAATAGTTACCTAGAACCTAGAAGTGGTTCTAATTCTTCTAACTTTTCCTGGGTAACTATTGATGTAATGAAGTCAGAACCATCCGAAGTTTGCATTTTAAGTCATAATTTTCAGTGCAGGGCAATTTCCCATGGGGAGTTTAAACTTTCCAGGCAATTGCTGTGCAATCCTTACCTGAAGCTTGCAAGTTACAGATCTCCTTATGTGGCTCTGTGTCAAACTTTGTTTTATAATGCTCCTGTGAAGTGCATTGGAACAGTTTGTTATGTTAAAAGTCAAATATAAATATAAGTTGTTGTAGTTGTTGCACACCGAAACAAAAGAGTTCCCAGTTTCAGTCAAAATGAAATTATTTGTGTTTTGAGCCCCTTACAAGTACACAAGTGGGATGTGCAAAGTGTCAAAGGTTATCTGGGGTCGGCAGAACATGGAGTTGAGACCATGATCTTATTGAATAGCAGAGCAGGCTCGAGGGACCGAATGGCCTACTCCTGCTCCTAATGCGTATGCTCGCATGTTTACATGTAATAGAAGCTTGTTGAACTAAAAGATACTCGATTGAAATTGATGGAAAGGTGAGAAAATTTCATGTAGATCACATGATCTCAGTGAGGGATGAACCAAAATATGAGCACAAACCACTCAATCTCGTGCTTATACTGGAATGTGAACCTGTTCAGATTTCATTATCTGAAGTACCAATTTCTGAGAAAGGAACAGGATCTTATATGAGTATTGAGCCAAAGCCAAACAGTCTAAAACCTGACTCTACAGCAAAACCTGCAAGGAAATCAGGAAGGCTTCATAAATCAGTGTCGACTGATGAGGGCTACATGTTAAAAGGATTTATGCATTTTGGTCTAAGATGGATAGTAATCATAATGAGGAATAATAGCCAGGCTCATTTCTGAGATGCATTAGTAAGCTGTTTAGAAGTTAATAGGTGCAGTAGAGGGTATTTTAGTATTAGAAATATTTTAGATTCACTTTACTATCGAAAAGCAGGGGGCATGACAGAATCACAGGATCACAGAGTGCTTACGGGGCAGATGTAAGCCATTGGGCCCATTGTTTCTGCACCGGCTCTCCTAATGTGCATTCTGACTTAGTGTCATTGTCCTGCCTTTTCTCCTAACACTGCACATTGTTTCTATTAAAATAATAATCTTGAATGCCTCAATTGAATCTGCCTCCTCCACACTTCCAGGCAGTGCATTCCAGACCCAAACCACTTTAATTCTGTGCCCTCTTATTCTTGATTCTTTTACAAGCAGGAATAGTTTCTCCCTATCTACTCTGTCCAGCCCCCTCATAATCCTAAACACCTCCATCAAATCTCCTCTTAGTCTTCTACTCTCCAAGGGGAACAGTCCCAACATCTCCAGTCTATCTTCATATACCTTCACATATTAATTTCTATTCCATCTTCCTTTCCAAAGGCCTCATCATAGTGTTTCCACATCTCTAATAATTTACCTGCCATAAACCTCCCTTATCCATAATTTTTAGCAGGTACTCATGTTTTGGTTACACAAGCATGGCAGAGACAGGAAATCTGGCCAACAATAAAGTGTCCAAATGCAACAAGTTTTTAAAATATTACAAACGAGCTAGGTTGTATATTGGTTTTCACATTCAATATTGTAAAAATGTATATTCTCAAATTGACATTTAAGGAAAGATACAGTGATTTGACATGCTTCAGGTTCAAGGGAAACACAGAGTAACATCACAACCCACCATTCCAGGAACTGGAATGATCCTTTGACTTAGTGAAAGCATCCCTGTCTCTGCGTCAGAAGGTGCAAGGTGAAATCCTTCTCCAGACAGTCACAGCAAGTGGAGACTGAAGTTTGATGGAGAACTCTGAAATGACATTTGACAGGATAGATGTTTCATGGGTGTATGTAAACCACCCAATCCCCTTCCCAACCCGCCCCCTCTCCCCCTCCCCCCCACCACCACAACACCTCCATCATAGGCGTTATGGGTGTACATGAAACCTTCCTGTTGTATAGGACTAACCACGAAATTAGCTGATATAAAAGTAGTTGTGGTCTGTCAAACTGTTAATTGTGCTGTGAATCATTCAAGTACTTCAAGTTATTCTCCTGGGAAAGAGTGTGAAGATATGTAAACAACAACTCAAGAAGCTAAAACAAAAACAGAATTACCTGGAAAAACTCAGCAGGTCTGGCAACATCGGCGGAGAAGAAAAGAGTTGACGTTTCGATTCCTCATGACCCTTCAACAGAACTATTCTACCCTCTCCTGTAGTGCTGGGTGCACAGCTCTGTATGTTGTCAATGACATTATCATCTCTGCTAAGTGTGTTCTCACGGCCTTTCAAAAAAGAATCATCGTATTAATGTTTGTGCATGGCTGAAAAGCTGAACATCTGAAAGTCTTGGACAGCTCTTTGAAATGTGTTTTCAAACTGTGATTGGCTCTGTTGTTGATCTATATATAAGCAAGGAAATGTTACCATCACTCATGAATGCTTTTCCTTAATGCCAAAGACATCTGTAATTTTGACAGAGTCTGTTGACGTTTCAATGATTAAAATCCTACTACAATTTGACGTTCCTGTGATTTATATCAAGTCATTCCATTCCTCCAGAGCTCCAGTCTGTCACAGACAAGAATAAATGTATTTGAGTTTATTAAAATTATTTGATTGAGAAGCAATCCATCATTTTTGAGCTAATCTAAGTATTTCAGCTAATTTGTTTACAAATTCCAGTAAAAAGAATCACTTCTTATCATAACTCTTTTTAACTTGCCAATAATTATTTAATATGAATTCTATTAAAATATGATTTGGTGTTCAGTTATGGCATTTTGCATAACCTTTTAAGTGGAGTTATAACATAAGTTAAATGTAATCCATTTAATATTTTTTAACATTAGCTCATATTGCATTAGGGGAGCCAATGGTAATACAATTGACGTAGTTTGGGATGTCAATATGATAGATACTGCACCAAGGGTCAGTTTTGTAGGCATCATTAATGCTTCTGATTGTTTCATGACTAGGACTATCAATCAATCACTGTTAATTTTTTATGCAAAAGTGTAACCCCAGTTGTTTTGAAGTTATTTTAATATTCTTTCCCTCCTGTCGTGTGAGCTATGCACTACCATCAACTTAGTGGGCAGGCAGGTGATCAGTCTTCAGGCATCAGCCAATATCATTCTGCCAGTGACTGAGAGATGTGTGAGAGCATGGTGACATTCTTTTTCATTTTCCCTCATTCTCCATGGGGAATTACTTGCTCTTGGCTTGTCACTTCCATAACAGCATAATTGACATTCAGAACTTAGTAGCTTGAGGAGAGGAGTGAAGCTCAGCATGCCATGGTAGGTTACAATAGTGCACCTCACCACCTAATCTGGCAACATGCCATCTGCCAAAGAAGACTTTAAAAAAACTCAGACCATAGAATTTGCACAATAGCATTTGCAGGATAGTTTAAAGTCCTAAGTGCAGTTAACTGTTAACTTGTTATGGTGCTGTGAATATCCTTCAGTGGCGAATGGTGGGACTTGGGTTACATTCCTCTGATATGAAAAGTGGAGAATTCCCAGGCTCCATATTGCTGTCAAAGAGGAGTATCAATTTACTTGAGGGAGATTTTATAAAGTAAATAGGGAAAAACTGTTCTACTGGCAGCAGGGCCATTAACTGGAGAACACAGATTTAAGATAATTGGCAAAAGAACCACAGGGGAAATGAGGAAAATTATTTTTTTATGCAGCAAATTATTATGATCTAGAAGGTACTATCTTAAAGGAAAATAAAGAAGACTTGCACCTATAAAGGAGTTTTCACAACGTCAGGACATTTCAAAATGCTTCACGGCCAATTAAGTACTCTTGAAGTATAGTCACTATTGTCATGCAGGAACCATGGCAGTCAAGATGTGCACAGCAAGAACCCACAAACAGCAAAGTGAGAATCACCAGATAGTCTTTTTTGTGATGTTGATTGAGGGATAAATATTGATTAGGACACTGAGATAGCTCTCCTGTTCTTCAAAATATTACCATGGGATTTTTTACATCCAGCTTAGACAGCATGTCATCCTTTTTCAACGTTCAGTCTGCAAGACAACATCTCCAACAATGTAGCCCTCCCTCAGTATTGCACTGGAGTGTCAGCCTAGGTATTTTGTGCTCAAGTCTCTGGTGTAGGACTTGAAGCCACAACCCTCTAAGTCAGGGGCAAGCACATGATCAACCGAGCCATGGTCAAGGTGACCAACCTTCCTGGATTTTACAGGACCATCCTGTACTGTATTGGAGATGCTTGTCCCGTTTCCCGGGTTGTTTACGGCTGGGACGCTCTTTGTCCTGTATTTCCGATGCACGATTTTCGGCATGCTCAGTACACACTTCTGCTTCCACAGGTTTGTTGGAACCGCCTCCTCACACCTGACCCCCCCACCACCCACCCCATGCCATTCTCAGAGGTTTACCAGCATCCCCCAGCCCCATCCCACCCCAGGTCATATGGTTCACCTTGCCAAAGTGTCCCTTAATGTTTTTGCCAAGAGTTTATCACCCTGGCCATGGCTAACACCAAGCAAAAACAGATTTAATAGTGACTTTCAAAAGGGAGTTGTACATATGTAGTGGATTGAAGGTATAACATTTCCTACTGCCTATTAGGGGTCATGTGATTGTTCTGATGAATGAGCCCTAAGTGCAGGTAATCCAGGGGGGCGGACTTTCTAGTCATGCGCCTGGTTCAAGCATGTAGCTTTAAAAAGAGTTCTGTAATAAAGTTATTTGTTTCGAGTAGAAATCCATCCAGTACATCAAGTCATTACAATATACTTTTAGAGGAAAGTTTACAGGGCTATAGGAAAAGAGTAGGAGAGTGGGGCATATTGATTGCTCCTTCAAATATGACCCTATGGTTATTTCATAGTTCAGACAGTTACCATTCTTCGCTGAGTATTCACTTGTAAGTGTTGACAAAAACCAGCACAAGATTTAAATGTCCTGCCCTGTCCTGAGGACACACTTCTCCCAGACCACTGTAGCGAACACTGTCTATTTACTGATCATCAGTATAATCATGGTTATCCCAGCATCTAAGTACAACACACTCAGCTATGGTAGAAATACAGAAGTTTCATATGAATTCAGAAATAGTCGAACATTGTATTTATGAACGATTATTTTTGAATGATACTCAGCAATACTACAGATTTGAGCAAGATAGATGCAGTAGTTGTATCATTTAAATATGTGGATAAAACCATTTTAACTGAACTTAAAATTATTAATTGTAAAATTAATTACAATTAATTTTTTGATCACTTCATAGCCTCATTACAGAAATAGAAAAACTGCAGTGTTCATTGAATGAGTCATTCATTGTGACAAAGGGCACCAGTTTAAAAACAATGACTAAAGCAGATTGACCAAATGCAAAAAAACAAAAAACTGCAAATGTTTGCTGTCAAAGACTGAAACAGAAATGTTGGAGGCATTCAGCAAGTCAAGCAGCAGCCAATATGCACACAGCAAGCTCCCACCAACACCATTATGATAACGGCCAGATAATCTGTTCTCATGATGTTGATTGAGGAGTAAATATTGTCCGTGACACTGGGATAATTCCCCTGCTCTTTGAAATAATGCCATAGGATTTTTTACATCAGCCTTAGAGAGTAGGCAGGCCCCAGCTTATGATCTCATCTGAAGGACAGCAACTCCAACAATTCCCGCAGCATTGACATTGGAGTATCAGCCTAGATTTTTTGCAAAGTCTCCCTAGAATGGGACTTGAACCCACAACATTCTGATCTGGAGTCAAGAGTATGACAACTGAGTCATGGCTGACAGAGAAACCTATGGAAAGAAAAGACAAGTTGATGTTTAAAGTGCAGACCATACATCAAAACAGAAAATAAGAAGTGTATTGTTAAAATCAGAGAGATTGAGGGGAAAATATACGATAAGCATCCTAGGGGTTACCATTGACCAGAAACTGAACTAGACCAGCTCTATAAATACTGTGGCTATAAGAGCAGAGGCTGGGAATCCTGTGGCAAGTAACTCACTTCCTGACTCCCCAAAGCCTGTCCACCATCTACAAGACACAAGTCAGGAGTGTGATGGAATAATTTTCACCTGCCTGAATGAGTGCAGTTCCAACAACACTCAAAAAGCTTGACACCATCCAGGGCAAAGCAACCCGTTTGATTGGCTCCCCATCCACAAACATGCACTCTCTCCACCACTGATGCACAGTAGCAGTAGCGTGCACCATCTACAAGATGCACAGCAGGAACTCATCAATGCTTCTTCGACAGTACCTCCCAAACCCACAACCTCCACCTAGAAGGACAAGGGCAGCAGATACATGGAAACACCACCACCTGCAAGTTCCCCTCCAAGTCGCTCACCATTCTGATTTGAACTATATTGCCGTTCCTTCACTGTCACTGGGTCAAAATCCTAGAACTCTCTCCCAAACAGCTTTGTGGGTGTACTTACACCACATGGATGGTAGTGGTACAAGAAGGCGGCTCACCATCACTTTCTCAAGGACAACGAAGGGTGGGTATTAAATATGCTGGCCTAGCCAGCGACACCCATGTCCTGTGAAAGAATTTAAAAAACACACTTGCATTGACCAGAGCTTTTGTATCAAGTTAATGTGAAGTTGTTAGATTTAGAACATTGTGTTAAATTAAAAACAAAAATACCTGGAAAAACCCAGCAGGTCTGGCAGCATCTGCAGAGAGGAACACGGTTAACATTTCAAGTCCGTGTGACTCTTCAACAGAACGAAGTAAAAATAAGTAAAAATATTTTCTGTTTTTACTTAGTTCTGTTAAAGAGTCATACAGACTTGAAACATTAACTGTGTTCCTCTCCACAGATGCTGCCAGACCTGCTGGGTTTTTCCTGGTATTTTTGTTTTTGTTTTGGATTTCCAGTATCCACAGTTTTTTGCTTTTATCATTGTGTTAAATTAGTTTATCTTTAAAAAGATATGCTTAGGAATTGGGAAGAATGATTTCAGGATCTTATAGTTGAGGTTTTCCAGTTCAATGAATCTGGCACTCATTGAAAACACTTATTGGCAATTTTAGCACTTCTGTCTGAGGTTTTCTGAGCATTACAAAGAGTGCTGTACCTTCCTCCACTGATGCTGCCTGACCTGCTGAGTGTTTCCAGCATTTTCTGTTTTTAATTTCTGACTTTTCCAACATGGGTCCCAGTGTGCACCACAATTGCAGAATCAGAAAATTGCAAGGTAGTTCCAGAAGATGACGGCCATTTCTTCATCCAGAAAAATCCCAATGCCTCTTTCTTAGCATTCAGTTGTTTCTTAAATGATTTGATGGGGTTCATTCCACTGCACTTTCTGGAATGCTATTCCATTTGTGTCAATAATTTCCTGACACCAGTCCTAAATTTACCTTTCATTCATTCAAGGTAACAAGTTATTGTTCTCCTTTGGCAATTTAACTTAAAGTAATATTCCAGATTTGACTTTCTTAATCTCTCAACTATTATATATTGTTCTGTAAGATCACCTCTAGGTGCCTCCTACCTAGGTTTCGAAAATCAAGGCCAGTTAAGTTGGCCACATTGCAGCCATTTTATGGCTGCCCCATATGGGAGGACAGGAAGAACGTGTACAATTCCAATCAGGAGTGGGTCATTAACCATATTGCGACAGGAGGTTCCACTGGTGCAGAGAGATCATGCTAACTGAATTTAAAGGGAAGAATAATTTATGTCAATTATAGTATTGCTTTTTTTGCAGGATCCACTGTAGATTTTTGATCTCCCCAGTGCTTCACTCGCCACCGACTGAAATCACGTAACATATTGTGACATTAACTGGAAGGTAAATTCTCATACTTACCTGACTGTGGAGCCAGAAGGAACCTCACATTAAGAGAATTTAGGTGCACCTGAATTTCTACTCTGAAATTTCTCCATGCCTTCCTCATAGGAAGATGGTTGTGGTTTTGGAGGTCAATCATCTCAGTTGTGGAACATTGCTTTGGAGTTCCTCAGGAAAGTGTCCTAGGCCCAACCATCTTCAGCTGCTTCATCAATGACCTTCCCTCCATCATAAGGTCAGAAGTTGGGATGTTCACTGATGATTGCACAATATTCAGCACCATTTGCGACTCCTCAGATGCTGAAGCAGTCCATGTCCAAATGCAGCAAGACCTGGACAATATCCAGGCTTGGGCTGACAAGTGGCAAGTAACATTCTTGCCACACAAATCCCAGGCATGACCATCTCCAACAAGAAATAACCTAACCATCTCTCCTTGACATTCAATGGCATTACCATTGCTGAAACCCCACTATCAACATTCATTGAGCAGAAGCTGAACTGGACCAAATATATAAGTACTCTGGCTACAAAAGCAGGTCAGAGACAGGGAATTCTGTGGAGAGGAACTCACCTCCTGACTCCCCAAATCCTGTCCACCATCTACGAGGCATAAGTCAGGAGTGTGACGGAATACTCTCCACTTGCCTGGATGAGTGCAGCTCCAACAACACTCAAGAAGCTTGAAACCATCCAGGACAAAGCAGCCCGCTTGATTGGCACCCTATCCATCACCTTAAATATTCACTCCCCTACCACTACACACAGTGGCAACAATGTGTACCATCGGCAAGTGTTATAAAAATGTCTAATTACATGAATCATATGTTTTAGCAATAAAATTTTTAGTTTGGTTTTGAAGTTTTAAACATAAGATGACAGATTTGGGAGATTGGTAAACAGACTTAAAGTGATTGAAATTGAAGGGCGGCCTGTGGTTATTCAACAAGGTCAGAATCAGAAGTGTGAAAACACTGAGCAATGGGTAACCCCTTTCTGAGTCTTGGTAGAGGCAAGGTGTATACAGTGGGCTTCATAAGAGGTATAAATTATTCAGGTGGGTCCCAGATCAAAAAAGGTTTCAAAACAAAGGGGAAACAAGAGAAGATTTTAAAGTACTCATATACTTTTTAGAAGATGATTAGTTTAAATCATTCAACTGCCCTCAAGTGGGACCGTTATCCTGCATTGGCAAAAATTGCAGGAAATGGGAATGGAGGCAGGAATGCCAGAATTGGGTCCCGCCCATCATTTTTAAAGCCCTTCAGCCTCTGTTCAAATTCAGACGGAGGCAAGAAAATCCAGGCCAAGGTGTGGTGTAGCTGATCAGACAGAGAACTACACAGCTTAGTTACAACTTTTGGCTTGGACTTGATTGTTTTAGCTTTCTAGTTCAATGTTTTGTTAGATTTATTCATTGCTGCTGTGCATTGGATGAGTATGCTGAACATCAAGTCTACTAAAATTACCATCCAAAATCTCTTTTGTATATATTAAAAATGTTACTTATTTTATTGGTGTTACGATCCCAGCTGAGGTTACCCCTGGACAAGCCTGAGCCCAGAGTGGAACCCAGCTTGATAGATCCTAACTTTTATTTGTTTGTTTAGATACATGGAGAGTAGCTACTGAACAGAGTCATGGGGTCAGCTGTTGGACTTTTAAAAAAGAATAAAACATTTATTCAACAAGAAAAGATGAACTATATTACAATACGCCTTCACCCACAACTATACCTTTACAGATAAAGACAGATTTGTAAGGATAACACAAGTTACAAAAGCTATCTTATACTCTAATGTAATAGGCACCCTGTGGTCAGACACACCACACTCTGATCTCAAGTGACAGATGCCACCTCAACCAGATGCTATGGATCTCTCCTCAACTTCCCCCAAACGCTTGTCACACTGTGAACTAGTCAGTCTCACTGAATTCCGTCCTTCACATGGGGGTTTCCAATCTTCACTCTCCAAGACTTTGCCTTGGAATCTTCTCCCAAACCGACACTTTCTCCCAGACCCCTTCCGCAAGGGTTCATCTCCAGGGTTTCAAACTCTGATGTTCCTCTTCCCTGGGTCACCACATGCGTTCAAGCTGACTTCCACACACTCTGTCTCTTTGATTCAGCTGTCAACAGTACACCACTGTTTCACATGCCCATAGCAAAGAGTTACAGACCTTCAGTTGTCTCTTTGGGTCTTCTTGCTTCTTGCAAGCTTTTCTCACTTTAAATCTGCTTTCTGTAGCTTTTGTCTCTTTAAATCTGAAGCTTGGAGCCTTTTTTTCTGCCTCTCACTCTTCACATAACAGGACCTTTTCCCAGGTTCCTGTCTTTCCTTTAACTAGGAGGCCATCTTTGGACTTTCTCCTCTTCCACTCTCCTGGATTTATGGAGTTTTCCTTAACTTGGGACTTGCTATCTGTCCCCTTTTATGCTGCTTCTGCTTCACAGCTGTCTTCAAACCAACTGAACTCAAACAGCTTCCAAAACAAACTGTTGTTTCTCATCGTATGTGTGTGTGTGTATCTGTGGGACAGACCTGCCTCTCTGGGCCCCTGTTGCTAGGCAATAGTTCAATCCTCCTACCCTTGTATGTTTACTTTCTCTTCAGGGGTTGTAAAACTCCTCATTAGAAATGCAAGCGCCTTTCTAAAACAAAAACAAAAACAGAATTACCTGGAAAAACTCAGCAGGTCTGGCAGCATCGGCGGAGAAGAAAAGAGTTGACGTTTCGAGTCCTCATGACCCTTCAACAGAACTTGAGTTCGAGTCCAAGAAAGAGTTGAAACGCCTTTCTAAATTCCATTTGACTTTTCTTAACACAGATACAGAAATACAAATCAAATTTAAACTTTAAAGCTAAAACTCATTCCTAACACCCACAAGTGTCAACATAACTTACTTAAACTGTCCCTATTTCGTAACATTGGCAAGAAGAAGATTGAAAGGAAACATGATCGAAGTATTTAAAATGATTTAATATGAATCGAAAATTAACAAACCTGTACTGAGATGAGAGATTAGAAGAGCATTTTTTCCACACCAGTAGTGGAAAACATATTAAATTGTTTCTTAGGGTAAACTCATTTTCCATTGAGGAATCACACTCAAAGGAAGCACAAGTTGGACAATCAACACTGCATTGCTATAATTCTATCTCCAATCTACTGTCCCTTTTAACACAGCTTCATGTTGGGAACAAAAACAGAATTACCTGGAAAAACTCAGCAGGTCTGGCAGCATCGGCGGAGAAGAAAAGAGTTGATATTTCAAGTCCTCATGACCCTTCGACAGAACTTGAGTTCGAGTCCAAGAAAGAGTTGAAATATAAGCTGGTTTAAGGTGTTTGGGGGGGGGGGGGGGTGTGTGTGTGGTGGGGGGTGGAGAGAGAGAGAGAGAGAGAGAAGTAGAGGGGGGTGGTGTGGTTGTAGGCAAAAGCAGTGATAGTCAAACACCAGGAGGGAAATGGAAAGAGCAAGGCAAAAGAGAGGTACGGAAATCTTGTCGCAGAGAAGAACAGAACTTCTTCAAGGAGGTAGGCATTTCTTGAAGAGCAGTGGCAGTCAATTAAACACAGAAATAAAAACAAAAAAACTGCGGATGCTGGAAATCCAAAACAAAAACAGAATTACCTGGAAAAACTCAGCAGGTCTGGCAGCATCGGCGGAGAAGAAAAGAGTTGACGTTTCGAGTCCTCATGAACATGGGATTGGTGAATTTACTCTTTTGACTATTTGATGTTTTGATTAACTCATTTGAGAAGAAAAATCTCAGTGAATATTTATTTACAAATGACATTGAGGGGGATAAAGCCCCCAAAAAATTAAATGGCATGTGATGCTTTATCTGCTGACAAAACCATGGGTGGAATCGTCCCAGATCTGCACAAAGTGTGGTAGTGGGCAGGAGAAAGGACGTTTTACCTGCTGGCCGCAATTGTGGCTTTTTGCGTCATATCATCCCATTTCCAACACATTAATAATGCATTCACGTGGAACACTCCGGCTGACTGGCGGGCGGGCTGCAATTTGCCTGCCACACCTTGACCTCAGCACTTCCTCGCTACGGACGTCATATTTAACGTGCACCAGAGAAACATACCTGCTTCATGTCTACAGACCAGGACTGCTCAATTGACAGCTGGCCCCGAACCAAAGAAGATGGCAGCTCCTAAATTTAGTGACGCCTCTGCGGGGCACCTGCTGGATGCAGTGTGTAATGGTGTCTTTCAGCTTCATTTATAGGCTTTGCAGGTCCTCCCCCTGCATCCCCTCACCATACAGCAGTTCAGCTGTATGCATCCGGACAATGAGTGATGGTAGGGGGAGAGGTGTGTGTGGCAGGGCCTTTCAGAGCCTCGTGCAGGCATTCTCCCACACATGCGGAGCTTTCCCCCTTCACACTCATCTTAAAGTCTCAAGCATTTTCAGTGCTGCCTGCTGTGGTTCTCCTTTGGTTCTCCACCTGAGCTGACCTGCATCTCCACCCACCCATTGATACAGCACCTGTACTCGTCCACCACGATGTTCTGTTCACTTTCAATTTCGACAGCCATGGTAATTGTTATGATAATTGTTATGTTACTTCTCAGCTCCCCCATCCTTTCCCCTCCCTGGTCACCCATGTCCTTTTCCTGTCACTGTTGACCCCCCCCCACCCCCAGCATCACATTCCACTTCCTTACCAACACCTACCAACATTTTCTTTCCAGGATATTCAGGTGAATGTGCATGTTCCATACCTTCCTGAGAATCCCACCCCCATCCACATTGACCTCCCCGACCTCCTCCTTCCCATCCCCAGGGTCTGTGTCTGCCTCCAAGTCACCACCAACCACCTGAGCCGTTGCTTCTATTGCTACCATCACACCCTCACCCCCCACCCTTCTGGTTCACTCTCTCCTCTCTCATATTCACCAATCCTCTTACCACTCCCACCCTCAATCCAACCCCCCAGGAGGGAATTATTGACTCCAGAGAGCCCTCCCTTGCACTTTCACCTTGACATCACCTTTACTTTACAACCTCCTCCCCCTGTACTCCCTCTCCCCCTCCCAACCTCATCCCCTGACACCTTTGTTTCCGCCTCCAACCTCACCCCACTCTGGTACACCTTCCTTTCCCACTCACAGCTGGACCTTCCTCTCCTCTGCTCGACAATCATCTGTAGCAGTCCATGGCCAAGACCACGTCCCGAAGCAGACCCCAGACATCAACGGAAAGCTCCCACCTTCCGTGAACTGCTTCACAGCAGAGCCATGCCTATGAGAATTCATTTGCATTGCATGTTTTCCTCCAGGGTCCGATAGCTATCAGACTGCAGCATCTTCTGCTCCTCTGATATCCGCGATGTTTCGGTAATTCCCGACTTCTGCACGTCACTCATATCCAGACATAGAACACGGCGTGTTTTCCTGGCCACCTGGGTGGTAAATTTGACATGGGGGGATTATTCCAGTAAGCAGGCAAGTTGATGAGATGGAAATATATTGACATTAGGTTTCCAACGTTGGATGGCAGGAAAAGAGGCCCACAACTGATGGGCAGAGCAGCAATGGCTAACTGATTTCACAACGATGTGAAACTGATTTTTGGCCTTCCCGCCATACTGTTCCCCACTCCCCCTCATTCCGCCATGATGCCTGCCACCAACGGGGTTGGAAATTTTCGGCCCATGTAAATATTATCAAGACTGAATTACAGTAAAATATAGCCAACTAACTGCCTGTCATATTCTGAATGGATTTTCTTATCAAGGTTGGCTCCTATTGTCAAAGGTTTGAGATCTTATCTGTTGTTGCAATTGGGTGTGTCAAAACATCATGACTGGATGTGTCCTTGTTGTCTCCCAGCTTGCTTACTGAACTCCCAAGCATTTCTTCTCTCCGTGTGCATAGTCCCACTTAGCTCACCAGTCTTATTATTTTCATAATTTTTCTTCTCTACTGAAAAATAAATAGGTGTGGGGGGTGGTGTGGGGATGGGGGAGGGGGGTGGCGGGGTAGTGGGTTTGATGAAATCTGTGGAGTCAGAACAATATTGAGTGGAATCTTACGGAGGTGATGTGGGCCTTGGTTGCCAGCTAGAGAGCTGGCAAGAAACTTGCGTTGCCTCTTTTTGGGAAAGTATGTTGCGTCTTATGCGATTCAGGCACTTGACAGGCCAGCAGTGGGCCTTCCCCTAAGATCAAAGTGCTCAGGGGTGGAAGTCCCTCCCCGCTGAGAGCTGCTGGTGAATCAGAGGCCAGCTTTTCTGTACTCAGCAGCAGGATGAGGCCCTTAAGTGGACTGTTATGGGATGGAGGCAGGAAGGTAGCAGGCTCCCCACCACCTAACTCACCACGGGGTAGGGCATTCCGTCCATCATCTCTCTGCTGTCTGACTCACGGGCTGGAATTTTCTGTTCCAGTTGGCATTGGGCATCATGGCCAAAAATCAGTTTCATGCCATCATGAAATCAGTTTGCAATTGTCCGTTCCGCCGGTCAATGATGGGCCATGGATGTCAGGAATGTCATTTTAATACATCTGCATATCATTTTAAGTCCTGCTCACTGGAATCATACTCCCACACTGGATCATTTGGGCACATCAGCATGATTGTGCACTGATGTGTTTCCCAACAGCATATATAAGGCTTGCACCTGGTGAGCTAAACTTTGAGGGGAACTCGGGGGTGATTGCACACTAACGTTGCATAGGACTAGTGAGGGCTGCCCAATGGACTTCAAGGTTGAGGCCCGTGCATTCAGGTGAGGGCACAGGCATCTGACAGTGTAATGCCAGTGCAAGGGCTGCACTGCCGATGGGCATTTTGGAGGAGCAAGGCAGCATGGTGAGAGGCAAGGTGGGGGTTGCAAGGGCTACACTGCACCTGAGACGAGTTTTGGGAGGCAAGTCAGCCCAGCCTGATGGTAGTGTTCAAGAACATGCAGGGGTGGGGTGGATGGAGGGAAGCGGCCACGCATTAGGGAAACCTTATGTAAAGTGACCATTGCTCAGCAACTGAGACAGTTCAGATGCAGCCACATTGACATGCTTGGAGTTGGACTTATCGTGCCCACTCAAGCAACGCAAGGCATGAAAGTGCCAACTAGTGCCCTAGAGCTTTTCACCTCTCAGGCAAAGACTGTAAATTAATGAGCATTTTATTGGACTGTAGAACAATTGGTTGACTGGGCACATTGTACAATCTCCTTGGTAAAGTTGGCCATGGAGCAGTCAGTGGTGGAGGTGCTCACAGCCCCTTGCAATGTCAGCATTCAGGTTTGGACCAGCCTCCCCCATGGTTAAAGCTAACAGTGTCACCTTGCAGTGTGGGTTAGGAGAATGCCAACTGCGGCTGAGTTGAGAGCACAGCATGCAGTCCCAATGGGCAAAGCTGCTGCCATTTGGTCAGATGGAGTGGGGTGGAGGTGGATGGGGTTGCTGGCAGCCATGCAGTGCACTAATCCTTGGCCATCCAAGTGGTGGCCAGCACTCTTTGGGATGCGTTAAAGGGCATTCAGACTTAAGCAATGGAGGTTCTTAGCACACCCATGCTAACCCACGTGTCTCTCTCTTTCATCCTGCAGGAGGAGTACATCAAGAATATTAAGCCTAGCTGTATGCCTTGTGGTGTATAGAGAGTGCAGGTAATGGAGAAGAAAACAACTGAGATGCCTGGCTGGGCAGAGGGAGGAGCAGCACCCTCAGGAAGAAAGAGCGGCTGGGGCTCCAGCACACATCGCTGAAGAGCCGCAACAAGCCATCACTGGTCAGCGCCCAGCTAGACCCAGAGTCTCTAGATTGTGCTCGTCATTCCTGCAGATGACCGAGAACCAGTGTCGCTAAAGACTGCGCATGTCTAGGGAACTGGTCAGTCACATGTGACACCTGCTGCAGGATTTGGCACTGCGGGGACATGGAGGGCATCGACTACCAGTGCCCGTGACAGTGACTGTGGCACTCAATTTTTATGCCAGTGTGCTCCACAGGTAACCCCTGTGGGATATCACAAGCCTCCACACACAAATGCATCCAGGCAGACACGGTCACCATCTTCGCAAAGGCACACAACTTTGTGCATTTCGCCTGGGACCAGAAGAGCCAGGATACAAGAGCACTGGGATTTGCCCAGATCTCAGGTTTTCCACATGTGCAGGGTGCCATCAATTGCACTCACGTGGCACTCAGATCTCCATGGCAACAAGCAGTTACCTACGTAAACTGCAAGGGATTCCATTTGCTGAATGTGCAGCTGGTGCGCGACCACCACAAATGCATCCTGCAGGCCTGCGCACGGTTTCCAGGGAGTGTCCATGACTCCTACATTCTCTGTCGGTCTCAGATCCCTGGCATCTTCCAGGGATCACAGAAGCTGCAGGGATGGCTCCTCGGGGACAAGGGCTACCCGCAGAGGACGTGGCTGCTGACACCCTTGTGGCGGCCTCAGACTACAGCAGAGTGAAGGTATAACGATGGTCATTCTGCAACTCGCACTTCGGTGGAGCAGACCACCGGGATGCTGAAAATGAGGTTCCGGTGCCTGGACCGGTCTGGTGGAGCCCTGCAGTATAGCCCACAGAGGGTGTCACACATCATCATCACCTGCTGTGCCCTTTATAACCTGGTGCTGCAACGGGGAGAGGAGCTGGCTGAGGAGGAGATGGAGGAGCTGGAGATCTCCTCCGATGAGGAGGACATCGACAAGGATAAGGGTGAGGAGGTGCTCGAAAGCGATCATGACGACAATTAGTCCATAACATTGTCTAGACCTTATAGGCCCTTATAGCTGCTAGATTCATGGAGGATATGATGACATGCAGTGAGGAGATACCATAGATCCTCACATTGCCTCGTGAACGTTTGACCCCTGTCTGGCTGATGGCAGCGCTCATACCCTTGGTGATAAAGTTGCTGTCATAGAAACGCAGCAGATGCGCATTGTCCCTGCATTCCAGGAGGATGATGATGACACGCAGTGGGGACACTCCATAGAACCTCGATCGCTAATGTGAATGCCTGACTCCTGTCTGTCTGATGGCAGCTCACTTGCGCTCTGTGAACAGGGTCATATCATGGAAATGCAGAGGGGAAAATTTAACTTCTCCTAATCCTATGGCAACCTTCATGAGCTGACTCATTCAGGGCCAGACACAGATATAGAACTCCTCACCTGACACAGATGCTGATGAGATGGAGGTCAGCTGCATCTCGAAGGTGCTGAGAGTACACAGAGAGAATGACAGAACTCTGTGCCACTGTCCCTGGACATTCTGGCAGCAGTGATAAGCCCCATCAAGGTACAGGCAGTGTGACAGTGAAGGTACAGCATCAGTGTGCTGGGAAGGTTGCACAAAGCACAGGGAAGAGGCCCTGGACTGAGACATCTGCTTTTATCTTGTGCAGAAACCAAATCTGAGTGACACAAACACTGCTCATCAAAACAAGGAGCCACAGGCAGGGAGACATTCTTGGGAGTTTATTGACAATAGTGAACAGTGTGTACAAGTGATTAACACCCGTGCTCAGGCTGTGCAAATACATCTTCTTAATCTTCCTAACCCTGCCCTGACATCTACAGTGGAGGTGGAGGCAGCTGGCTGAATGCTATGTCCTGTCTGTGATGAAGTTCACAAGTTGGGGTGTGTTCTCTGGAGGGCTGAGACCTGGAGGGCCTGGGCCTGCTTTTGGGGTCATGCTTTGTGGCAGTGGCTTCCTCCTCAAACTGTGGAGCTGGAGCTGCTGAGGTCACAGGAAGAGGGGATTTGGATGGGCCAGACACTTCCGGAGTCATCTGGGTGAATGGCCCCAGGGTGTGCACCTGCTGATCCTCCTCCCTATGGGTGCCCAAGGGCCTCTGGCTGACTCTTTTAGGAGAAGGGGTAGCTGGAGTGAGATCGGGCTGCCCCACACCCCTCTCGCATTGACACTGTTGGAGACCAACTATGGTGTCTCCTCACTCCACTGCTTGCATTACTCACGATATGGCTGTCCATTCAAAAAGTATATAATGTATTAAAATTCAGAAACAGAACAGTCACCAATTTTCAATTTCTTCACATAATACCATGATAAAGAAATGCGCAGCTTAAAGATTTACATTATATCACTCTTCATTCAATGACAGAAATAATGTGCACAGTTCCAAAAGAATTCAATATTCAAATGTGAGGGCATTGTTTCTGCAAGCTTATGTCCTCTTGATATTTCATTCACTTCAGTGACAAACATGATTCTTACTTGTGAGTTGTTCACTTTGAAATTGTTTGCCTTTTCTTCTGCTTAGTAGGACACACTGGAGAATAACACGTAGGAACATGTTTAGCAGAACAGACTGGAAAACAAGTAATGTCTGAAATGTCTCAGTGATATGTCAACAAGAATGCATATTACTCACACATTTCCCACGTTATTTGTTCTTATAATTTCCCAAACAGAAAGCAGCCAGAAATTGCACTGCTCTCTTCAGTGTATCATTAAACATTATGGGCAGAATTTTCTGCCTGTCGGACGGGTGGAGCTGGAGTGGCCGCAGGCAGACGCGGACCCGATCGGCGCCCGCAATCGGGTCCATGCCACCATTTTATGTAGTCGGATCAATTAAGGGCCGCCCAGCTTATTTCCCGGCTCCTGTGAATAGCAGGAGTGTGTGGGCTGCGGCGGGAGTCCACAGGCCGCTGGGTCCAATGGCGATCTGGCAGTCTGTTTAAAGGAAGACCTGGCAGCCTGCTGTAGGCTGCTCACAGTGACCACTTCCAGGTCACACTGCAGGGGGTTGGCTGAGCAGGGCAGACTGGAGGGAAGGGCAGAGGAGCAGGGCAGGCTGCAGGGTCTGCCACAGGAGCAGGCCGGGCTGCAGGGGGCCAATGCGCCCCTTGTTTTTTTGATGACTGCCCTGCTGTTCTCCTGGAGGAGGTGGCAGCACAGCGGGAGGTGTTGGTCCCCCAGGATGGGAGAAGGAGGCCCCCCCCCCCCCCCCCCCCCCCCCCAACCACCACATGACCAAACGTGCCTGGGAGGAGGTGGCAGAGATGCTGAGCTCCCGCCATGTGGTGCAGCACACCTGGATCCAGTGTCACAAGCGCTTCAATGACTTGTTGCACTCTGGCAGGGTGAATACTATGTAGGCATTGGGCATTTAACCCAGCAGGTAGCCTTAGCCTTTGAGGGCCCACCCCTCCCTCCAAGTCTTACTGTCGTAATTGAATCATGTTGGGCATTTCTCGTACGTTGGGTGGGCGAGCAGATAGTGCCCATGCTTAGATCAGCCTGAGGGGTTCATGAGGAGATGAGTTCTCCCCCACACTATTTGTTACTGTTAGTCGCACATGACTAGTCTGGGGGCAACCTGCAGGAGGTGCAGCTAGGCACATACTCAGAACTCCAACACATGTCCTACTCACGGTAATGAGATTGTGGAAGGGGAGCCTCAAGGTGTTGTGGCCAAAAACCAACTGCTGCCCTCTACGCTGCATGTGGTTGCGCCTCCTTGCTATGGGAGCTGAGAATGTGTGTTTCCCAAAGTGATGGATGCAGAATGTGTCCAAGGTAGCCATTGGGGGGTGTTGGAAGCAGGCATACTATATTTGTGTGACTGATCAGCAGTAGTGGGGAGAGGAGGCACTGGAGGCCTGATATGGGCCATTGTGGTTGGGGTGCGGCAGGCGCATGCAGAGTCCATGTGCAAATTGCCACAATGAATGGTCTTCTCTCTTTCTCAGGAGAAGAATGCTCACAATGCGTCTGAGCGTTCGAGGACTGGAGGCAGCCAGCCTCACCTCCTCATCTTAAACCGCCTCCACAGGAGGTCCTGGAGCTTGAGAGGTGCCATGCACCCAGGTCAACTGGTGTCAGTGAAGCTGGGGTGGAACAGCCAGACATTTGAGGCCAACAGTGAGATCCGCAATGTCCTCCCAACATCCATGATGATTGTTAAATTTGTTATTGTTGCAACATTGCTTGGTCACAGAGCAATAGAGTCAGAGGTGTGCAGCACAGAAAAAGGCCCTTTGGCCCTTTGAGGATGCGCGAGTCAAACATGCACCTAAGTCTCCTAATCCCATTTCTCAGCACTATCCCCATGGCCTTGTATGCCATAGCATTGCAACTGCACATCCAAATACTTATTACATGTTAGGAGGGTTTCTGCGTCCAACATACTTTCACTCTCTGTGCAAAAATTGTTCATCACATCATCTGTCAACCTCCTGCCCCTTACCTTAAATCTATGTCACCTGGTTACTCATCCCCTCTGCTAAGGGGAAAAGTTCCTTTCTATGACCCTCATAAGTTTAAAAACCTCAATAATGTCACCCCTCAGGGAGTGCCGATGGTGCCAGCAGTCGGAGGACTCCAGAGGACCAGGCACATGCTCAGTCGGTGCCTGATGATGTGCCTCTGGAGTCACGCAGCAGCTGCAGGAAATGCAGCCGGGTGTGTGAGAGCATCTGGGAGTGTTACATGAGGCTCTGCTTCGTTTGGTGTCTGTGATGGAGGAGTCCACGTGGAGCATCATTGATACAATGAGCCTCATAGCAGAGCGTCATGCTTCCTCCGTGGAGAGAGTGGTGACTCTCGTGGAGAGAGGCCTCCAAGAGAACAATCAGGTTCTCCTGGGGTTACACTCGGACCTGCAAGCCCTCACAGCACCAGTGGCCACAGCTGGTCAGTGCCAATGTGGGAGATGGTGTGGGCTTCAAGCTTCCCAGCTCATTGCCCATCCATCGATGGTGAGCAGGGAGGTGCGGGGCAACCTCATGTTAGTGCTGCAGCTGCCTGTCGTATCTGTGGGCTCCTCTCAGGGCGCTCCAGATGCGGGCACCAGCTCCTCCGCCCCTCTCCCAGTGACCGCTTCATCGGGTGAGGCTTCGATGACTGGGGAAATGCCAGCAGTGGAACTGGCAGCTCCCTCACAGGCTCCACAGGCCAGAGGACGGCTACCAAGGTCATCGAGGCCAACAGGACAGCAGAGTCAGCAGGCTGTCTCAGATGCCACGCCGACCGATGGGGCAGCACCAAGACGCAGCACCCGGAAACGTAAACATAAGGCGCCTTAGGCACACCACAGGTTTATCACTGGTGCTTTTGTGTTGACCCAAGATTAGGTTTTTTTTTTCTGCTTGCTTAACATTTTGTTTTGAATTTGTGAGAACTTCTGATGATTAAAATAAAAATCAGATGTGTTACCGTGGCTGAGGGTGGCTCCTTTGTTCTACATTTGTATGTTCAAGATAAATGTCATGAGCATTTGTTTTGGACATTCAAGTTTATGTCCAAAGCCCTTAGTTCCGGATGAGGACCTGGCAGATTTAGCACTTAGGTGTCGAGTATGGAAGCGTCAGGCAAGGCTGGTCCTGCTCATCCATTTGTGTTGTACTAGCTAAAGATTCATTGAATTAAAGCCTCCCAGGTGTCCCTGCCTCCTTGGTGTAGGCCGGGTCAGTGTTTAGCCCCTTATCATTCCCCTGAGCTTCCTCATCCTCAGAATCAGTGCTGGATTCATCATGTGCAGCCACATCCACTGTGTCAATGTCTTCATTATCCACTGCATCCCCCCCTTTCCAGCGCAAGATTGTGGGGAATGTAGCACGCAGCCAGTATCACCGAGACACAATCTGACGGGTACTGGAGTGTGCCCCCTGAGCGGTCCAGGCATCGGAAGCACATCTTGAGAAGACCAATGGCTCTCTCCACCACAGCCCTGGTGGAGGTGTGGCTCCTATTGTACCGCTGCTCAGCTTCTGTTTTTGGATGGCGGAGAGGCGTCATGAGCCACCTTCTGAGGGGATAGCTCTTGTCACCCAGCAGCCATCCATCCAGCCGAGCTGGAGCACTGAAGAACGCTGGCACCTGGGAGTGTTTGTGGATGTAGGCGTCATGGGAGCTGCCTGGGTTCCTTGCACAGACTTGTAGAATCAGCATCCTGTGGTTACACACTATCTGCACGTTCATGGAGTGGAAGCCCTTCCTGTTGACAAAGGCACCCGGCTCACCTGCTGGCACCTTGATGGCCACATATGTGCAGTTTATTGCACCCTGGGCGCGGGAGAAGCCAGCAATGGCCGCGAAGCCTCTGACTCGCTGTGCCTGGCTTGCCTGGTCCCAACAGAAGTGAATGAAGGTCAATGTCCATCTGAACAGAGCGTCTGTGACCTGCCTGACACAAGTGTGGACAGCTGAATGGGAGACAGCGCAAAGATCACCCACCGAGCCCTGGAAGGAGCCAGATGCATAGAAGTGGAGGGCAACTGTGACCTTCAGAGCCGCTGGCATGGGGTGTCCTCCCACACAGTTAGGGAGATCTAAGGCCCAATCATCTGACAGATGTAGCTGACTGTCTCCATTGACACTTGGAGCCTCCTTCGGCACCGCACCTCAGTCAAATTGAGGTAGCTGCTTCATCGCCTGTAAACCCTGGCAACAGGATAGTGGAGTTTTCTGTGGCCCCTTCCACCTTGGACCACCTCTTGGCCTGCGCCCCTTGTGCCTGCACCTGGCCTCCCAAAGATGGCTCCCCTGGAGGCTGATTGTCCACTCCTGGCCTCCTCCTTATTCGATCCCTCCCTTCCTCCTCAGAGGAGCTGCCTCCAGTGGACATGTCAGAACCCATACCCAAGCTAAGGGGAGGCCTCCGGAAAGCTGCAGGCCCGATAAAATTACTGACTGCAGAGTGCTGAGCTGAAGGTTAAAAGTGCATAGAAAGCTGCTGGAATTCGTTCTGAACTGTTGTAGATCACATAGGCAAGTTTAAATAACTTTCTCCAATAAACACTTCACAGACCAGATTCACGACCTCACTGAGCCCTCTTATCCCACTCATGAATGAGGTTCATAAAAAAGTCTCTTACCCGCCTGCCTGTTGCACCCGTGTGCCGAGCTGAAGATCGCACGGGCGCCTGAAAATCGCTGTCGATTGATGAATTATGGGCCTTAACTAGCCCGTTAATTAATGACGGGCGTGAGTCGAATTTCATTATGCGCCCACCCAGCAAAATATCATGAAGGCACACGGTGACATCGGGACGCCTGCCTGATATCACCGCGCGTCATTTTACACGCTGATGTGTGGGGCCCACCTCCTGCTCGTCAAACAGAAAATTCTGCCCTATATCAAAGAAGGTGGCAATTCATCAAAGTTATGAAAGCTGGAGAAGTTAAGTCATGAATTCCATATTTATTAAACAAATACATGCAGGTGTCAGTTGCAGCTGTGATGCCCACAGAAATACAAAAGGATATAATATTCTGAATGTATCATTCTGTTCTTATTTTGTTTAATATTTTCAAATTTTAGTAATTATATATTTATTGTAGCCTGCTCCAGTTCAATACATTATTACATTATTTTGCTCTATATATTATTTCACAGTCAGAACTAAGCCACATGACAGTTTTGAATGTGAAATTTACAATCTTAACACTCCTATGGATGAGTTGCTGAGGTGTTACATGCCATTGTGACTGGTTTTAATAAAAATATCTCTTCTGAATGGCTGCTTAAAACTGGCAGTCCAGAAAGCTAACTCCAGTTGTTCAAAAAAAGCAGTTACACAGTTATTCAAAATGAAATTCAACTGAAACTATTTTTCTCCTTCACAGGCATTTGACAGAAGAGAGATGAAGTCATCACTGATTGTGTAAGATCGGTGGGATAAAAACATCAACAACAAATCATTTCTCATTTCTTATTCTCATTGAACTGTGTAAAAAGCAAAGAGCAAGCTATCATTTTTATCAGAATTCTATCACTTACAACTGAGGTGATGATACATTTCAATGTAATTTCTACCAACACTGTGGATCTTTATACAAACATAAACAAAATTTCTTCCTGAATGGATTTTGATACAGTACTCATTTTAAAAGTTAATATTAAATGAGTACATTACAAGTAATACACAGAACATTTCAACAGCATATAAAACATTATTTAGATGGTGTATACAAGATATTTTTCAAGTCATTAATTCTTGTGGGAGCTTTAATTTGCAAAATATCAATTTAAGAACATGGTTGAGGCCATTGTATCTGATGGTAAACTAAGGACAAGGGATATAGATGGTAAACTAAGGACAAGGGACATATATTAATTACTGTCTGAATGTGTGGCTTCTCTTCAGGTTAAGATAATGTATCAAGGCTTGGGATGTAGAATCTAAGCTGACTGTCTGCATTGGTGATTCCTCTTTGGTTCAGACAGCGTGAAATCAAAATATGCTTTTAGAAAAAGATTTGTGGTAACATTAGAGATTTAAATAAAATTGGGACACTGATCTATTTTGTACAGCCCACAAAGCACAAGAATATATCATGCAAAAGATGTTTACGTTTATGCCAATAAATATCCATGAGATTGAAGCAGTGAATAAAAATTCCCCTTTCCTATATCAATGTATTTTCAGAACATAGTTAGGACTAGCATTTTTTTCAATTGTTATTTCCTGTTTACCATCACTATACTGTGGAGACGAAACCTTTACTTCATTTTCTATTGAGGTTTCAGTAAGCAAGAAGTAAGGTAGTGAACTTCTTTAAGAACACCTTCAGAATAGAACATCAAGGAATGAATTAGAGTGACTCAGGAGCCGATATTGATCACAATGGCACATAGAATTTAGTGACCTGATGTAAGCTGTACTATTGATTGATAAACTTGTTCAGTTATTTTGTCTGCTGCCAAAGTCTGATATTACCCTCCAAAGGTATTATTCTACCCAAAAGCATTTGACCAAGGATTGCAAACTGGATTTAATACCATTGTTCAAGAATCCATACAGTACAGGATTCAGGCAACAGGATAGCAAACCCAGCAGGTGACAGATGCAATATACCAGCTTGAAGTGCCTGTTAGAAATCAGATTTGCGTTGAAGTCAGTTAAAAGGTGAAAAATGTGCAGAGGCATCCAGCTGACAGTAAAAGCAACAATTACTAAGGTCAGTTTATAAAAAACAATGCGTGATCGTTTCCTCAACCTGGTGATGGATTTTGGTGTCACTGAAACATTATGTGAATTGGCATGCTCTTCAGGTTCCATTGCTTTCAGTTCAAAACATACAGGTACACCTGGTAGAAAGGAAGTGGGTACAGGCTGCGTATTCTCTGAACCATGGATTACCAAGAGATCATGATGAGTCTGGCCATTCTTGTGGACATTGGCCATGGCAGGCATGACGCTGGCACACTTCTTGCTGTATCTCTTCTTGTATTTTCTCAGAAAGGAATGGTTCCAGCCCTGTTGTGCTTGAAACTGCTTGTTAGCAGGCTGGTGTATAGTTAAATTAATCATTTCATTCTCCTCGGATCTCCTTTGTCTGCTGGGCACAGTGGCACTTACCTTTCTGCAAACACTAGCATGGCTGATTGTTAGGCAAATTATGGGCAAAATATATTGGAAGATTAACAAGGACAATGTGTAAGCAATTCTGTAAGAGTCAGATGGCCATGACTCAATGCATAAGTATTTATCTTTTAAGGAGTCTAAGTGAACAGTTTCACTTAGGTCTATGATTTTATGAAAGATAGGTAATGGTGAGCAAATAGTAAATCCAATAATCCACACTGTTCCCATGACCAAATATCCCGTATTTATGGTAAAATGATTGGATAATGGATTGTTTATCATATGATACCTAACCATGGCAATTGACATTAGCATGAGTATAGAAACCATGACGGACACACACTGAACAAACGGTACTATATAACACATGATCTCCCCAAAGATCCATTGGTCTAGAAGAACATAAGTCAGTGTAAACGGTGAACAAAACAATAGAATTAAAATGTCAGATAAGGCTAAATTCCCAATCAGAAAGTTAATCATTGATTTCTGTTTTAGGTTTTTACACAGTGCAATTACAACAAAAAAGTTGCCAAGAAGCCCTAGAACAGTAATAAATGTATAGATTCCAACCAGTAAATATCTTATATCATGGATACTTCCATTATAGTCATCCCAAGAAGGGAGACCTAGTCCATATATGGTAGTGTTGTTGCCATTATCCAAAGTAACAGTGATATTATTTGTATTTTTATCTTTAAGATTCATTTTGGGCTGCTGAATTTATAAATATTCAGAACTAGTGTTTATAAAAAATACATGTGGTCCATAATTAGGAAGAATCAGTTAAAACGTGAGATATGAAGGAAGTAAATGCATCATGGGAGAAAATGGAAAGCATGCAAGGTTTGGATTGTCATTGGTCCAGTAACATGCTGTCATTGGCCAACAACACCTAAAGTATTGAATAACATCCAAAGCGTATGGTGTAAGATTCCCATATAACATTATGCAATCACAATCTGTATCAGCAGTAAACATGCATAGTGGGCAGGCTAAGTGAAATACTTCAAGTGCCTGATGAATATCAACATATCACAAGTTATAAGTAACACAATTCAATTACATCACATTTGCCAAAACCTAGGAATTTAATTTTAAAATGTTAAAAAGCTCATTCAAAAAGTTAAACAACGTGTTTGAAGTTGTAATTTTTGCACTGGTGCTTATGTCTTCTTATTTTTGCAGTGCTTTATGATCTCCCGAGTAGACATGCGAAATGAAACGACATTTTGCCCCATACTAGCGAGTCTGCTGAAGTGGCAAGAAATGTTGCTTGCTGCTATCAATCTGTAAGTCTTCAGGCACAATATCCTATGAACCATTCCAGCCTTTTATAGCATTCCTAATACAGAATATAAGAAAAGAAATCAGAGGAATGTAACAAGCCAATTAAGAAATTATCATCATAAAAACTACATGGCTATAAGATATATATATTTATATCCTTAAAGTATCCTGCTTAATCAGAACATCCCAACAACAAATAGTGTGCTGAGAAAAGTAAGAGAACCAAGCTGAAAAAAACATCCAATTCTACAGAAAACCCACCCCAAGCCTTGATCCAAAAACTACCATTCTAGTCTATTGTAGGGTGATGCTTGATAAATTTAACTCTGTATGCTAAACTAGGGAATCCATCCTATTTTAATATTTGTTTTAGTTGAATCACATTTTTATAGAAAGGCAAAAGTCCATTGCATAGCCACAGCTAACTATGTTTAATAATTTTGGAACAAATAGTCTTATTTTTGAAAGCTTCACAGATGCAGCACCAAATTTTTGCATTACTTCATGGCATTGTTTGCAAAAGAGAGCAGGGAATTGTCACAGTGTTAATATTACTCCCTCAAACAACATAATCAAGAATAGATTAATTGATCATGAACCATATTTCAGTGTTATAAGACCTTGCTGTGTGCAAAATGGATGCTACATTTGCCTGCATAATCACTCAATGTGCCATAAAGTAATTCATCTTATATGAAGCTTGTTCAGACATTTCAAAGTAATTTAATGAGTGTTATATAAAGTTCAACCTTTCTTTAACATTACTTCCTATGGACTTTATATAACAGAATGGGACATCACTTCTGAATGTTCAGAACTTCTTTCTGCTGCTGGTGAAACCTCTCATTGATGCTGCAAGGCATATTCACCAGCTACAAAGAGCAAAATGTGATTATAGTAGCATTAAAGCTTAATTTTTAATTCCTTGTTGCATAGCTATGTCAGCACCACTTTTACATTACATTAACTAAAGTTACAGTACATATTGTTGAGTGAATTGCTCAGTGTTTATTATGTTTTATGTAATTAACACAATGTAATTTGCACATTTTGTATATTAATAATTTAGCTCAAAATTTTTTTGCATCGGTTGAATCCAATGAACAAACATCATCTGGATAAATTTAACTTACTGACTGAGCAAATTCCCTTATGAATGGTGAGAAACATGTAATCTGAGTATTTTAACAAGTCACGCAACAACAAAACCATATTCCCCTGGTGGATTTTTGAAATATGTATGAATCTGTTTTGTTACTATTATATTTTTTATTATTACTCCTTATCAGTTATTTCATTCCAGCCATGCTCGATTGATTAGCAGTTGGGAAATAAAATTTGAGAGAAACTGCAATAAATATTATCTTTTCCTTCCATTGCAATCTAAAGTTGCAGAGCCTATTAAAATGAATCAAGCCGTACAAGCAAATAACTGTGAATGCTGGAAATCTGAAATAAAAACAGAAGATGCTGGAAAAACTCAGCAGGTCTGGCAGCATCTGTGGAGAGAGAAACAGAATTAAAGTTTTGAGTCCAATATGACTCTCCTTCGGAAACTCAGGTGGCCCCTGCTGCTCAGTGATATCTCTGGAATAGCTCTGGTTAAAAGGAGACCCAAATGACAAGACCGGTAGCAAATGTAAGAAGTTTCTTTGATTTACCAGATATAAATGCTTGTTTCATTTTTTGAATGAAAAAAATGTAAATATTGGAGAGGGGAGAAGGGATTCTGAACACGAGACAGAATTTTGTCCTTGGCAGGCAGGCAGACTTGGTGGAGCTGGGTGGGGGAGGTCAGGGAGCCAACCGCTGCCCACAATTAGCACTGCAACACAATTACATGCTGGTGGGCCAACTAAGGCCCGTCCAGAGTGAATTGCAAGCAGCAGCGCTGAGCACTGAGCGCTGCCTGTGCCTGGGAGGGGGGGGCAGTTGGGGAGTGTGAGCTTGCCAATCGCAAACTTCGCGCATGAGTGAGTGAGCGCTTCATAATCTCCCTGAGGGAGATCTATGCCTCAGGGAGATGAAGAGATATTTAAAAGAATTTAAAAGAATAAAAATGTAACGAAACATGTCCCTGCTCATAGGATCACATGAGCAGGGACATGTTATTAATGAAAAATTAAAGTTTTTATTTTATTTTTATTTGCTTTTGGAAACCTTATCCTGCTCCTGGATGAGGTTTCCAAAAAAATACAAAGACCGCTTGGCCTTTTCGCCTGCCCGCCAACCATAAGGTTGGATGAGGGAGTGAACATTTTAATTTAATTGATAATTTAGGGGCATTAACAGGCTTTTTAATTGGCGGCGGGCGCACTGCCAGCTCCAGTGTGTGCCCACTGACCGAACTATCGCGTGACTGCACGTTGACGCTGGCACACTTGACCGACGTCATCGCGCGCCATTTCACGCTTAAGCAGGTCGGGTGTGCACCTGCCCACCAAGCGAAAATTTCTGCCCCTGGGGTTCCTACCAAAGTCAATGGAGCTTAGAATGGCTCGCCACATTTCAGCCATGACATTCTCCCCAGACTTGCTTCATTTTATCGATTTATCAAAAAAGGTTCTGCTTTGGCTTAACTGTAAAATACTATGTGTAGAACAGAAAGAAGTAGGATCAACAGTAGTCTGGATTCAGAAGGGAGTGGTTATGGTGAGAGCTGAGCTGAATAAAATTGTGATACTGAAGGTTTTTTAAACTAGGTAACAAGCTAATAACCCTCCTCTGAATTTTTCTTAGACCCTTTACAATCACTGAACTGTGATGGGACCAAAACTGGATGCAGTATTCTAAATTAAACCTAACTGAGGCCTTGTACAAAAACAATACATACATTTTGTTTCATATTGCACCATCATTACAATACATCCTAACACATTACTTGCTTTTGCTGTTATTTTCACATGTTGTTTCCCTCTGCTCTCTCTATGCCATTCAATGTTTGTGACTAAATTGTGGTCAGTGGTTTCTGCCCTTTTATGGTGCACTAGCACATGTACAAAGCTAGGGTTAGCTCTGCCTCTGAATTTCCTATTACAAAAAAACTGACCTTCACACTCCACTTTCACACAACAAAATTGGTGGGATCAGTAAGTTGATTGTGTAGGGGGTTTCAAACTCAAAGCTACATTTCAGATTCTGGTCCAGCGGTGAGGGCTGTGTAAATTACTAAACTTTCATATGAATTAAGAAAAAATAGAATTCTATTGTTGCATAATTTATGATTTAAAACATAGTCATATATTTTGCAGCAGAGAAGAAGACTTTTGGGCCCATCATGCCTCTGCGAGCTTTTGAACGTACTATCCATATAGTGCCCCTCCACTGCCCTTTCTCGATCCCTCTGCTATTGAATCTGCTTACATGATCCCTACAGGCCCCCAATTCCAGATCTTAACAACCTTCTGCATAAAAAACATTCTCCTCATCACCCATTTGGTTTTTTGTCAATTATCTCAAATCTGTGCCACTCGGTTGCTGACCCTGTTGCCTATGGAAATAACTTCTCTTCAATTTACTCAGCAACTTTGCTTCATTATGCCCTTTTTCTGGAAAATGGATCATACCTGTTTCTAATGGCTGACTAAAAATCAAATCTGGAATTTTTGATTAATATTTGGAATTGTTTTTGTGCAGATTGCATTTTAGTGATGCCAAAATAATGCAAATCATCTCACAATATACTATACCTAAATAAAACTGCTTAACTTTACTGGGAGCCCTAGATTTACATGGGGCCTCTGATAGGTGCCTCATATTTAGCTGGAGCCCCTGGGTCTGGGTATTGTAATCTGATTGTTAAACCGTCCCTTCTACTGCTCCCAGCTTGATATCCTATGATATAAAACTCAGAAGAACTATAATTTATGAAACTGGGGTATAGGATAAATTATAGATAAAGTATGCCCTTGAAATCAATGTTTAGTAGCTATTACCACTTATAAGGTATACAATGTTTTCACTTTTTAAATTCATTTTACAGGATGTGGGCTTCGCTGGGTAAGCCAGCATTTATTACCCATTCTTAATTGCCCTTGAGAAGGTGATGGTGAGCTGTCTTCTTGAACCGCTGCAGTCCACAGTGCTGTTAGGGAGGATCTTGACCCAGCAACAGTGAAGGAAAGGCAATGTGTTTCCAAGTCAGGATGGTGCGTGGCTTGGAGTAGAACTTCCAGGTGGTGGTGTTCCCGGGTACCTGCTGCCCTTGTCCTTCTAGGTGATAGCGGTTGTGGGTTTGGAATGTGCTGTCTAAGGTGACTTGATGAGTCCCTGCAGTGCATCTTATAGATGGTACACATTGCTGCCACTGTGCATAGGTGGTGAAAGGAGTGAATGTTTGTGGAAGGAATGCCAATCAAGCGGGCTGCGAGTCAAGCTTCTTGAGTGTTGTTGGAGCTGCACTCATCCAGGCAAGTAGAGAGTATTCCATCACACTCCTGACTTGTGCCTTGTAGATGGTGGACAGGCTTTGGGGTGTCAGGAGGTGAGTTACACGCTGCAAGATTCCTAGCCTCTGACCTGCTCTTGTAGCCACAATATTTATATGGCTAGTCCAGTTCAGTCAATGGTAACCTCCAGGATGTTGATAGTGATCAAATGAGTCTGGTCCACTATTTGTGTGGCAAACAGCTGGCTCTATCAATGTGGATTGCTCAATGTGTTTCATTCTTGATGTTTAGATTCAAAATGCAAGCCAAATGATGTGATATATTTGATAAAAGCAATTGATATAAGTGATAGCTTGATTGACTAGTTTATAGAAAATTAAAGTGAAAATGTATGGCCAGCACATATTATATAGCAATAAATTTTATTTGTGTAATACACATATACTGAACTTAAACATAGTCATTTTTCCTCATTGTGAAACATGTCTAATATCATAATTCACTTACCATGCAGCTGAATGAAATATTAATTTTTAGTGAAAACGTGAGCACTTTTTTTCATTCATGGAACATTGGGGCTCATATTTCACTATTATAATCCTATTTCTCAGGCAGATAATTAATATGTACAAGTTATCTTTGGGAGTCATGGAAAATACTGAATATCAATGTTCACAAAGCAAAAAAGGATCTTGACAAACTCAATCAGTGGGTGGAGAAATGGAATTTGAAATTTAATAGAAAGGAACCTAAGGTTATGAGATTTGACAGAGAGAAAATTAATTTGGAATATGTGCTAAATGTATTTGAAGTGTCAGAGCAGGAACGAGATATTGTGGTGTTAGCCTCTGTAACATTGTCCATCTCTGCCCCTGCATCAGCTAATCCACTGCTGAAGCTCTCATCCATGCCTATGCTACTCCTAGACACAACCACATATTCCAACCACAGTCCTGAAATGAGATTACTCTGCTGAACTCATGACTTTTTCTCCAGCCAGCACATGTCAAAATATTCCTTTGAACTGGTATTGAAATCACATCAGCAAAATAGGATTTGATACAAACAAGAATCATTCTTTTACGATACAGCAACAGAAACTGGTGCCTTTTGTTACGAAGCACTGATTTGTCTGTAGATCAACTGATTTCTTCTAATTGTACTTATTGTAAGCTTATTTCCTCTTAGAGCACTCAAAGTACCAACTTAGGTATTAATTTTACTCTGTTTAACCGTGCAGGTTAATTTTGCACTTTCTGTACTGATGGAAGCATTACAATAAATAAACAAAAACAGAAAATGCTGGAAAAACTCAGCAGATCTAACGGCATCTGTGGAGAGAAAAACAGAGTTAACATTTTGAGCCCGTATGACTCTTCTTCGGAGCTTCAGAGCTATTGAATAAACATCTAGAATAATGCAGCTAAATCACTGTTCAGCATATATTAGTTAGTTTAAATTTGTCATGATTGGCTGATTTCCTGTGTTCTATGTGCGTGTTCTGATTGGCTCAGGTAAAGTGTCATAAACCCAATCTGCCATGAGGAGCTGCAGCGATCTCTGACCTTAATGGCAATATTAATATATAATGCTATTATAAATATCCATTGTTGATTTTTAATAGTAATAGCTAGCAATTTAGACTAAAAAATTCTATCATGCAATGTTAACAGCAGATTGCAATAAATTTCAGTAGTTCTGAGTACAAAATCACTCACGATGCCAGTTCACATTTTAACTAGAATATTGTTATCACCCTTAAATTTTGCCTTAAGTGCAGATATTCTGTATTAGTGAATATTACTGTTGGACACATGACTTCAATACCACATGAGGGTGTCTCTGGCGTATGCAGGACAGCCTGAAGTTTTCTACATTCATCTTGCCACTTTATACAAATTTCTCAGGGTTTTCTTTTGCCTACATGTTGGTTTCTGTCTGTTTTGTGTTACCTTACACATCTACTCATTTAGTCATTTGGTATTACAGATCTTGAGCATTGCTGAAAAAAGACATTTTTTTTGTTGAAACATTTTGTCTTGCACTCATCAGGACAATTCGTAAGAAAATGCCAATGTCAGGGGAAACAACATATTTATATTGTATGAGAAGAGTGTGCTGATTAGTTGGTAAGTAGACTCTGATTGGTTGACACATTGCCATGGAGAATGCACCAGTTGATGTGACTAACAATTAACTGCCAAACATTGTTTGAAATTTAAACCCAGCAGCTTGACTCTCATTGGTCAAGACATGGTCCTGGGGAATGAACCAGCGAATGGCTGTCATTTATTTTGTTTAGCTGAAACAGGCGCAATGTGTGTACATTTTCTTTCTATCTGCAAAGAACAGGCCCTGTGTATTAATATATACTGGAAGCTACAGCTTGGTATCAAATATTTTTGATAAAGTTCCTATGTAGGTTTGGAACATTTTACTAAGTTAAAGATACTATGTAAACACAAGTTGTTGTTATTAAATCAACAATTATGATGAGGTTGCATCCATTTTCCTATTTGTTTATCAATTTTTCCCTTTAATTCCTCCTGATGGTAAAAACATTAACTCCTTTTGGGAGCATGATCCCATGGTCTGTAGACTTTCCAGTGGGACTTCACCCAACTGGCTATTCTTCATTTATGAGCCTTGACAGTGAGTGATGCCAGTCAGGCTATTCTACCACAGGTGGATGTCATAGCAGAGCCAGACCTCATCCTTATTTGAAGTTAAAATAATTATGCTTCCAGGTGTCACTCCATAACAATCAAGAGAAGGGACCTTTCCTCCCTAACTCATGACTTCAAAATCAACTGTACAATTGCTACTGCTGCCCATCTGAGATTAGCTAATCTGGGGTCATACTTGTAAACTCCCTGTTGTGTGTAACTAAGCTATTCACTGGATAAACATTCGAAGCCAGTTGGCAAGCCCAGTGACAAAAAGGGAATTATGAGCACTAGTGGCAACTTGCCACATAATATGCTACAGTCAATAATTTGGAATGTGTTTGGGAACTTTCAAATAAAACTTTGATCAATATTTAAACTATTATTTATTTCAGGAATTGCTCTCTTACATTCATTTTCCTCCTGGTCAATTCTCTCTCACTCCCTCTCTTTATCTATATCTCTTTCTGTCCCTCTCACATTGTTTTCACTGTCAGTTGCTGCAAAAGACTTCCCTCCACTCTTTCTGTTTTTCTCTTTTGTTCTGCAGCATGTTTGCCATAATAACATTTAATGGCTAAAAGACTGAACATGGTAACCAAATATAAACACTGGATGTTGACTAAGGACCTAGATCAAAATTGTAAAATTATTTTATGTGACAAACACAATTTAGAATGGGATCACTCCGTCATTCAACTATTAGTCGGGCACTAATGACAAAATAAGTCTTCGGTGCACTTTGAAATCTGTCTGCCTATTTAATCAGTTCTTGTAAAAAGAATAGCAGTGCATGGTTTAAAGATGAAAGAACCAGGTGATTTCATCAATCATTTTGCTCAATTTTTATTCTTGTTTCCCTTGTCCTTATTTATCCGCTTATATTATTCCCAGCTTGAAAGTATGCATAGGCAATCAATGCCAGTGTATCTTGAGAGATGCTCTTCAGGATGTGAATGAGAATAGCTTCAGGCGATTCTTATCAATTTTCTGTCCTTCCTCCCAGTACAGCACAGGAGCTGTTCATTTAAACAGGATATATTCTCCCTGTCAGCTGAGCTGACGTTGGGGACTCAAGTGTGAGGAATCATGGGATCCAGACACTTCCTAAAGGGAATACTGTCAGAATATTTACAAGGGAATGAAAGTAAATCTATCGTCAGTATTTAAATAACTCATCTGGTCACCTTCAGCTATAACAGAGATGCGGTTAAGAAGAATATACTATCCTTTAATTTGGTTCTTTATTTATGTCTTGTATATTGATCTGTATTATGCAATGTTTTGTCACTGTGTTAACCTCTCGTACTGGACACATTAGTTATCGTGCACTTATTTCTGATGGCAGAATCTCAATCGTGTTGTTGGACAAATAAATATAAAATGAGAAAACTTTTTATTAAGATGCAGAACTTGGTCAAAGATAGAAACTATGCATTTGTTTAAACATTCAGACTTGCGGTCAAACAAGGCAGGTGGGTCGATTATATAAGGTATTTTTTCCCCACGAACTGATCATTTTCATCTGTCCCTCCGTGTGAAAAGCAGATGAGTGAACTCACGCATTCGCCACTCCAGAAATGCAGTATTTTGCAATTTTCTTTCGCGCTTTTCTGATAAGTAACCACGAAAAACATTGGGCTCGTGCATGAATTCTTTATTGTTAGTCTCCTGTGCCCCAGGAATAGCCTAAACATTTGCTTAAATGTTAGCGGAAAATAAGGTCTAATTATCCGAACAGAAACTATACTCTGTCGTGCAATTTACTAATAGTTGCTGCTGTCTTTACATGGAGCAGAGATACACGCAAAACCGGTTCGCAATAAAGATCCAAACAGTAGTACCTTCCTAAATGAATGAAGTCAAAGCAGGAACTGAATGCACAACTATGCAGCATTGAATGACACCACTTCTGTACCCAAACATGCCAAGTTTAAAGATCGTATGGAAACACCAACATAAGAGATTGAATACCTGGCCAGCCGAATGATCAACTGCTTCGTGTGTTCATCGACATTTCCTTGTTCCTGGTCTAAGCACCTTGATTAAATCGAGGGACTTGCACATTTACTGGAGTTTCTTCACTTGGCTGAGCTTCGAGCTGTGGAAATGGCCATTTCGATCGCTGCTGCTCGTTGGCGGATGTGCTTATTGTCAGCTTGAGCTGCTGACACAGGGAGGCTGTTTTCAGGTTTTCTTTCGCTGTCCTCTTGTTTTAATTCATCTCAGCTCCTCTCATCTCCCTCCCCTCGCCTTCTATTGGGATTCCCACCTACGTCCTGTTTTGTAATTTCTTTTCTCTCCAGAAGCTGTGCAGTCGTCCCCTCTACTTTTGAACGTTCCCTTTATTGTCTTACCGACTCTCGATTACGCCAGTTAGGTAGGAATAGGCTGGACATGGATCGCACTTGAGAGATTTATCTTTATTATCGTTGATTTCAGAACTGCAGAAGAAGCTTCTTCATCATCCGCTCTTCAGGATAATCCTGACCGTTTCACTTCATTGAACGAGACATTGATGTATGGGATGGTGATATATAGAGACACATGCACAGTAAGAAAGTGTAACAGAATTATAAAAGTGTCACCGAATTCGATCACAGCATCTTTGGAGCCCCCCACCCACCTTTGACAACAGTCTCGGATCTCACTCAGCGGAGTGCACAGGATGATAGCAACAGCATCTCCTGCAGGCGGCAGCAACAGGCCACAGGACTTAACAGTCTCGGCTGGCAGCGGTAAGTAAACGCTGGGCAAGTCAAGGGCTGGTCTGGTACTTGGGGGAATTCTTTTGTACTCGGGAGTTGTGTGCCTTTTCTCAGTTTAACTGGGTTTCTTTGTTATTTTTTAAGTATAGACCACCCCTCAAGCTGTCTGTAGAGCCCCCGCCCCGTGGCTGACACTGAACTCCCCGTGTGATTTGACAGGAGCTGATCTCAAAGATCCGCCTCCGCTGTAAGAAATAAGGGAGCACTTGCACTGATGAATAATTCACGAAAGAACAGGGTGCAATGGCACCTTCAGCACTCTGTGTCTTAGGTAGGCTCGGGTTTAAAGTGTTGTTTGGCTATTACAAGAATCGCAGCTAGATTTGGGAAATGGGTCTTATGTAAGTATTGATCCACCATAGAATATCAGAAGCAACGGCTCGCTTTCTGACAGAGGGAAAACTCGGTCAGAAATGGTCACTGATCCTCCTTTCAATCTTGGTGCTGTCAGCCGAGTAGTGTGAGAGCGGTGGTCTGGCAAGAGACTAACTTACTCTCTGACATTTCGTTTTGTGACTAGTCCTGAATCGAGAGAAAATGCGATTCAACCGATACGAGTGAAGCTTTCAATTCTAGAAGACATCTCACGAACTTTCAGAGAGAACAGTTACTTTTTTGCCTTTCAAGAGGAATAGGTCTTTAAAATAAAATAGTCGGCTAACCTCTGCAGGCATATCCTTGTAAGCCCCCTTTTTAAAGTTGTTTTGCATTTCATTTTGGTATGTTTCTTGATATGTGAAATAATACAATTGGTTTGCTGAAATAGATGTTTAATTGATATCATGTTTTAATGTTGTTTCTAATTGTCGCAACTTTTATGCATTTTGTGGGGTTTCATGATTTTTGCGCCATTGCAGGAACCTTAGTGTCAAGGAGATTCGATCTTCCCTCTAAAATGTAGCCAGCCTCCAGCGCTCATCTCATGACTTTTCAGGAGCATTCGTGTGCTACACACAACTATTGATGCAGAGCTGTTTGTGTTTGGTGTCTGTTAGTTTTTTATATGCTAGTTCCTTCATCCATCTCTTTATTGTTATAGTTTTCTAATCAAACGACCATCAGTATTTCAGGTAAAAAAGGGAGACGGCTGAGGAAGATATAAATGAGAGTTTAAGCAAAGATGAGAGCGCAGAGATTAAGCTGCCAGAAAGGGAACTTAATAAACCAGGGAGAGTGAAAAAGATGAACCAAGCACAAAGGAAGAGAGCTGAGCCACAGGGATGAACCGCCGTCAACGAGAAAGAGATTAGGAGAGCTGTGTCAAAGAGAGATGGGGATCGAGCCCTGAGAGCGAGAGAGGTTGATGAGCCAGAGGGGAAGAAATCGGAATCAAACAGATAAGGTGTGCGTGTACATTGTGTTGGAGAGGTAGATTATTGGTCAACCGAAAGAAGATCAGACATGCCTGCAGCCCGAGAGGGGGTGGCTGATGGGCAGAGGAAATTTAATAATGTTTGACTTTTGTCAGTCTTCCTGCCATAATGAGCCAATAATACTGCAGCTACATAAGGACTCGGTCAATGAGCGTGTTAATGACAGCCTTCCAATTGTACATTTATTATTAATGAGCTGGACTTCTATGCTGCTTCAGTTCTAGGCACTCATCAGCAGATCTTGAGAATTAATTAGCAAAGATCAAAACAAAATTCAACCAAACCAATAAAACAGAAAATTGAGATGTGAATGAGCAAGACACTGCCCAACTAATTAAAGGGATTGTGATCGCCAGGCTTAAAACACTTAGTTTGGCACCTTTATGTGTATATATTTTCCTTGTTAATGAAAAAACTGCTAAACTTCCCCTTGCAAACTCCCAATTATATCAGATCTAATTTAAATAAATGTAACATAAAATAATATTAAAAGCATCCTGAAGGATGAACTTGGAACATAATTCTTGGTAAATTTATTTTAATATTTAATGAAGATCCTGATGCTGAGATGCTCCCTTCCAAGTACTGTTGACTCTTTACTGTCATTGTGCAGCTCACGCATCTTTTCCTCCCCTGTTCTTTCCTTTCTCGAGGTTTCTCTTATTGTGAGCAGATGCAGGCTATTTTTTTTACTTAAATGTTTCCTTTATTTTTGGTCGTCACCCTCTTTTCAATTTCAGAATCACTGCTTGATCCATCCCAACCCCCAATTCCTCATTCTCCTATTAGAAAATGTCCTTTTCTACTGATTTTTTAAAAATATTGAGGGTTAAATTCTTAAACCACTGTCGACTGTTACCCACCTCTTCATACACAAGTCTTCAGTAATATGTTTAATGTGTGGACACATGCATAATTGTGCAACTAAATTCTGTTTTTGTTAGTCCTCAGGGAAGAATTCCAAAATTGGAATTTAGCCTGATAAACCCCAAAACATCAGTGTAGATGTATCTTTAGTTGTCACTATTGTACACTGTTAGCTGAGGGAAGTTGATGTTGGGGGAAAAGATTGGTGCATATAAACAATATTATAAAGATATTTGTAAGTGTTTATTAAGTACTTAAATGATACATATTAAAAGTCAAGCTCAAGCGCATAGATTCATGTGCTAAAATAACTTCAGGAATTCAGATGGGGAGATTAGCCCCTTTGAATTTTCTGTTCATTAAAATTAATAAATGGGAAATACAATCAAAACTGTGTTGCTGACTAAATTCAACTAAATCTGAGATTTTATGATTAGGAGTATTTTAAGGTTTTTTTTAACTCATTTTTTAAAAATGTGGCAGCTAAGTTCAACAGGTTCTTCTTTTTAAAATCTGAAGTCAGGAAAAAGATCCTCAAAGAAGAATTGCCCAAGTATTGTAATTTTCTCATTTAAAAAGACTCTAAAGTTTTGAGTAATAAACATGTTAAAATAAATAGGTAATTCACGTTCTTAAAAAAGAGGTTACAACAATTGAAAACTTTGAGTTAAAAACAAACTATTTGATATTAGCACTTGCTATTTCAACTGAAGGACACTATTCAACAAAGTGAAAGGAGAAAAAGCTCTCTCATTTTAATGTGTATCTCATAATAGTGAGAACAAGAAATTAGCCATGCACTGTGTTTACATCAGCCATTACACCTTTATAAGGAATTTCTGATGGCATTATAATACCCCTAACAGTAACTTGTGCGCACTGATAAAATGACTAGCTGATACTGTGGCCCTTATATGCCCTGGCACTATAAAAATATAAGTTTACAAAAGATTAAGATTAGCAAGACTTAAATGACTTTAAGCTTTTCTCTAAAGTTAATGTTTACAAAAATACACAGCTCTGAACTGCCTGCTAACTTCTAGCAGATACAGTATTATGAGTGTCCTTACATTTGCAAAAAAAGATGATTATTGCTAGAAGACAGTGAAAAGAATTTTAATAATTTATCTCTTTCTGTGTCTGTGGGAATGCATGAAATTTTCTGAGTAGTTATATGATTCCCTTTTATTATTTTTTAGTGTTAAGTTTTGCTAGATTACAGTTTAATATGAGGATCGCTAGCCTATAGGTTTATTAATTTAGAATTGTTCCTCATCTGTTAGAATTAGGGAAATGAAAATCCTGGGTTTGGAAACCACTTTTGAAAACTGCTAAAAACTTAAAAGCAATCAGAGTTTAATCTAAAATGCTATTTTTTTTTAAAAGAAAAGATAATATGAAAATATGGTATTAAGTAGTAAAGTTCCTTCAGGGCTCGTCAATGAGATAGAAAGGTAACTGATGGGATTGCCTACTATATGATAGGAACATGAAAATTGGAACACCAAATGGGAGTTCTTCCAAAACAATTGTTTTAGTTGAATTTGAATTGGACACAATTAACCAAAAGATATCAAACTGGTACATTCTAATGACAGCCAAGAAAGTGTCATTGGGAATAGTAAATTGATCACTTTCTCTGGGAGGTCTTTGTGTCCTTCCCAATGAACAATAAGGAACTGCATATGATAGCCTGGCTTCTACCAGACTTTGGACTGTGCAGGGGAAAAGGAACAAATGTCTCCAGACATACCTGATCTTTATACAACGTCACCTGAAAGCACACGAGTGGCTTTTGTTGGATGGCACATGTGGTACAATGTTGTGTTACAGGAGTATGTGGAAATGTGATTTATTACGTGTGAAATAATTAGCATGCAGAATGTATGATGAAGGTGTACCGAAGCATGGGTATCAGACATGCTCAATTACTTGACAACAGCACAATGTGAAATGGTTAATGTGGCTGAAGAGAGTGTGATAACTTTTTAGATGTGGCTAAAGGGCTGGCATGGGAAAAGGGACATTTTTGGGACAGGGAGGAGCTGTACTGATGGGATAGGACCTGTATCCTGCAGAAAGGTAAATGGGGAGATGACAAAAGTTTTAAACTAGTAAGTAGGATTTGTGGGTGTTGGGGAGGAAGGATCTACAAGAAATGTAAGCAGCCTGACTGTAAGCAAAACAGGACAGGAGAGCATAGGAAAGAATAAAGTAAGGGAGGACACTGATGGCAAGGGAATACATAGAGGTAGAGAATGTAAGTCTAAAGTCATAGAGTCATAGACGTCTACAACACAGAAAAAGGCCCTTTGGCTCATCGAGTCTGCGCCAGTCAAAGAATTACCTAACTAGACTAAACCCATTTTCCAGCACTAGGCCCATAGCCCAGTATGCCATGGCATCGCAAGTGTACATCCAGATACTTCTTAAATGTTAAGAGGGTTTCTGCCTCTACACCAGATTCGCACCACTCCCAGGTGAAAAAATTCTTCCTCACATCTCCTCTAAACCTCCTGCCCCTTACCTTAAATCTATGCCCTCTGGTTATTGATCCCTCCATCAAGGGGAAAAGTTCCTTCCTGTCTACCCTATCTATGTCCCTCATAATTTTATACACCTCAATTATGTCCCTCCTCAATCTCCTCTGCTCCAGTCTATCCAATCTCTCCTCATAACTAAAACTCTCCAGCCCAGGCAACATCCTGCTAAATCTCCTCTCCACTCTCTCTAGTGCAATCACATCCTTCCTATAATATGGATTCCAGAACTGCACGCAGTACTCTAGCTGTGGCCTAACCAGTTTTTTATACAGTTCCAGCATAACCTCCCTGCTCTTTTATTCTATGCCTCGGCTAATATAGGCAAGTCATCTGCGAACTTACTGATCAACCCTTCTACATTCAAGCCTAAATCCTTTATATATATGCCACAAACAGCAAGGGACCCAACACCGATCCCTGTGGAACCCCACTGGACAAAGGCATCCAGTCACAAAAACACCCCTCAACCATCATCCTCTGTTTCTTGCCACTCAGCCAATTCTGGATCCAATTTGCCAAATTGCTTTGGATCCCATGGGCTCTTACCTTCGTTATCAGTCTCCTATGCGGAACCTTATCAAAAGCCTTGCTGAAGTCCAAGTAGACTACATCAAATGCATTGCCCTCATCTACACACCTGGCCACCACTTTGAAAAATTCAATCAAATTGGTCAGACATGACCTCCCCTTAACAAAACTATGCTGACTGTCCTTTATTAATCTCTGCCTCTCCAAGTGTAGATTAATTCTGTCCCTCAGAATTGCTTCCAATAGTTTCCCCATCACTGAGGTTAGACTGACTGGCCTGTAATTCCCTGGTTTATCCCCTCCTCCTTCCTTGAATAACGGTACCACATTGGCTGTCCTCCAGTCCTCTGGCACCTCTCCTGTGGCCAGAGAGGTATTGAAAATTATTGCCAGCACTCCTGCTATCTCCTCCCTTGCCTCACTCAACAGCCCGGGATACATTTAATCCGGGCCTGGAGATTTATCTACTTTTAAGCCTGCCAGACCATTTAGAAGCTCCTCCCTTTCTATGCTAATTTCTTTAATTTTATCATAGTCCTTCTGCCTGATTTCCATACCCATGTTGTCCCTCTCACTTATGAACACTGACACAAAGTATTCATTTAGAACCCTACCTGCATCTTCCGGCTCCACACACAAATGACCATTATGGTCCTTAATGGGCCCTACTCTTTCCCTAGTTATCCTCTTACTCTTAATGTACTTGTAAAATAACTTTGGATTTTCCTTTATTTTACCTGCCAATATTTTTTCATGCCCCCTTTTTGCTCTCCTAATTTCCCTTTTGAGTTCCCCCCTTCACATTCTATACTCCTCTAGGGCTTCCACTGTTTTGGGCCCTTGGTATCTGCCATAAGCCTCCCTTTTTCTCTTTATCTATTCCTGTATATCCCTCAACATCCAGGGTTCCCTGGATTTGTTGGTCCCACCCTTTGTCTTTACTGGAATATGTTGGCCCTGTACTCTCCCTATTTCCTTCCTGAATGAGTCTCACTGCTCTGACACAAATTTCCCTAAAAGTAGCTGCTCCCAGTCCATTCTGGGCAAATCATAACTGATCTTTTTAAAATCGGCCTTCCCCCAATTAAGAACTCTGGTCTCTGGCCCATCCTTGTCCTTATATATAACAACCTTGAACCTAACGGAGTTATGATCACTATCTGCAAAATGCTCCCCCACTGACACCTAAAAAGATGCTTAAACAGAAAGTGAGAAGAAACCCCATTAAAATGAGTTAAAATGTCTGTATAGCAATACAGATAGCATAATATAACGGAGCAGCTGGAGGCAATCTTTCACTGGGAGGAAGCAGACATACTAGAAATTACTGGGACATGGCTATAGAAAAATCTGGACAGGGAATTAAAAATTGCATCATATAACACATTTAGAAAAGATGGAGGGAGGTGGAGTAGCTACATTTATTCAGGATAACATAATGGCAGTAGAAAAAAGGGATGCAACTATCAGCAAGACAAAAATAGAATTCATATGGATAGATAAAAGATAATGAAGGACAATCACACTAATTGGTGTAGTGTACAAACTACCGAATAGGGGAAGGGAGGTGGAAAAAGCAGTAAGCAGACAAATTAGGAAATTGAGTAAAAAACACAGAATAATAATCATGGCATATTTGAACTACCCAGATAATAATTGGTCAGAAGAGGTGGGTAGATAAGATAAGATAAGATAAGATAATATAAGAGAACCAAGCTCCTACAATGTGTACAGGACTCCTTTCTAATCCAATATGTAAAAAGCCCAACAAAGGGAGATTCACTATTGGATCTTGCAATGAGGAATAATCCAGAGTAAATAAGAGAAGTAGGAGCAGGGGAACATTGAGGTAATAGTGAACACAATATGATAGGCTTTAAGGTGATGATCAGGAAGGACATAAATATGACGATAATCAAGTTAATAGACTGTAAGTTGATCTTGATAGGCTGAGGCTAGAACCTGAGAAAATAAAATGGGCAACTATATTGGTAAACAACAATGGGAAACATGTAAAGCTGCATTCAACAGAGCACAGGGAAACTACAACAAAAACAAAAATACGAAAATACCTGGAAAAACTCAGCAGGTCTGACAGCATCTGCGGAGAGGAACATAGTTAAAGTTTTGAGTCCGAATGACCTTTCAACAGAACTAAGTAAAAATAGAGGAGAGGTGAAATATAAGCTGGTTTAAGGGGGGTGGGACAAGTAGAGCTG